>NC_045959.1:16060832-16247260 GCF_010909765.2 Amblyraja radiata | reverse complement strand
TACGTGTCCCAATGTTCTCTTAAACATTAGGATAGTCCCAAGCCTTAACTACCTCCTCTGGCAGCTCGTTCCATACACCCAGCACCCTTTGGTGAAAAAGCTACTCTCAGATTCCTGTTAATTTCTGATATATTGGTCATAAATTTGGTGCAAAAATGCTCCAAAATAAGGCTCAGAATGCATCAGAGAGCATCTAAAACCCCAGAGCTTCCAGGGCCCTTAAGTGGGCCCTGGACCCTGGCATTGAGGGACTTCACACTTCGTGCTCATGATGTGCGCAGCGCGCACACTATTTCACATTAAATTTTTTGTAATCCTGTCATGCCACCCCCCTTTTTGGAAAGCTTCGTACGGGCCTGTACTATCTTAATGATTTCCATGCAGAATGCCTTTCAAATGGAAGTCTGCTTGAAAGGCTGATTTGAAAGGCTTATAGAGATGCATAAAGTCATGTGAGGCATAGATCGGGTAAGCGCAGCCCAGCATGGGGAAATCGCGAACCAGAGGTTTAAGGTGAAGTGGGAAAGATTTAATAGGAATCTGAGGGGTAACTTTTTCACACAAAGGGTAGTGGATGTATGGAACAAGCTGCCAGAGGAGGTAGTTGAGGCAGGGACTATCCCAACATTTAAGAAACAGTTGGACAGGTACATGGATAGGACAGATTTGGAGGGATATGGACCAAACGCGGGCAGGTGGGACTAGTGCAGCTAGTGTATCAGACTCAGACAGGAGCTGAGAAGGGATATCAATTCATGACAAGGCTGGAGAATTTGTGATGAGACTGTGAAGAAACATTCCATCCTCCTCCACTACCAGAGTAACGCCACATGATAAATGAAGATATACCACCTAAAGTTCCACTTGGTTACCCTACAAATCAACTGCAGGCACATTGAATTCTCCAATTTTACATAAACACCACCCTTCTCCTTCTCGTCCACTTATCCACCCCATTTTGTAACAAGTGTGTCCATGCACACACTTCTCTTCCACTGTCCCCGTCAACCAGTTCCTTTTCCCTTCTCCTTCTGCTCATCGCCCCCCTCTACCTACTTGAGTCCCCCAGTTTCTCTTTAGCCGCCCTTTTTTCTTGAAATGTGGGTTTCTAACATCATGCAAAAACCTTATGTTTTCTTTCTGCACTGCCCTCAGGGACACAGGGTACAAGAAATGATCTGCTTTCATAACTGAATTAAGCTCTTGCTCTGTTGATGGTAGACAAAAATGCTGGAGAAACTCAGTGGGTGAGGCAGCATATATGGAGCGAAGGAAGGTGACGTTTTCGGGTCGAGACCCTTCTTCAGACAGATTTTTCCAGCATCTGCAGTTCTTTCTTAAACACTGGCTCTGTTGATAGTAATTTGGCCTCTGAGCCAGACAGCTGCTGGTTCAGGAGCCATGCTGAAAATTTGAGCATAAATGCAAGACTGGCCCTTTGGTTTAAAACAGAGGTGGTACTATATTGCAGGAGAAACCTTTAGCTAAAACGTTAAACTAAAGGCCACATCTGCTCCCTCAGGTGTATTATCCCCAATAAAAGATTTCCCTGGTGCCATGGCCAATATTTATCTCTCAATCAACATCACGAGTAGATTAATGATGTTATCCCACCTACTGGGAGCTTGCTGTGCACAAATTGAAGGCTGCAATTCCTGCATAGCAACCGTGACTACATTTCAAAAGTACTGCATTGGTTGTGACATACTGAGGTCACAAGACACCATGGAAAAACACACTTTTATTGATTTATTGGTATAGCATAACCTTTTTAATTTTGTCAACTATGGCTCGATGACAACCAAACATGGTCTAGTTTAAAAAATGCTGTACCTGTGCCAAATTTGCAGATAACATTAAATTATAGGGTGGAAAAAACAATAAAATCTGATGAAACAATAAAAGAAGGCTTCTGATAATATTTGCAAGTGAGTAATACCATTAAAATTAATGAGGTCTATCGGATTTGTTTCCCCTAGCGTGTGGCAGTTATTATGTTCTCCACTTTCCTTTCCCAATGTGTAAGGTATTGCACTTATCTGACTAGAATATAATTTGCCCATTTGCAAATGTTGTCGAGGGCCTTCTGTAACCCTATGGTTGTTGTTTAGACTATATTACTGCTTCCCCACTTCCAATTTAATATAGAGAGCACCACTGCCCCAGTTACACCATTTCTGAATCTAGATTATTTATATCAATCTAAAGCAATATGACTACAGAAATTATCTCTGGGACACTGCAAATCTCCCCAGACTAACATAATCCCCTGTTGGTTCTTGCCCCACAGTTACCATAACGTGTAAATAAAAATTCAGGCAGGTTTTGTTGCTTCAGATGAGGGTTGCGTGGATCACTTCATTTCAGAGAAGAGGCATGTAGAAAATTGATCAGACAGCATCTGGGAGAGAAATGGGCAGACGCTTTTCAGGTGTTAGGCAAAGCTTTTTTCTCAAATCTCATATACTTACCATATGACGAGAATCAATTGAATTGTGTGAGTTAAAATGAATTGCAATGGAACTAACAGTTGGCCATCTCCCTGCGATTCAGTAGATTTCCCCTCGGAACTTTAATTACCTCCTACATTCGAAAGATGTTATGATGGATTGACTGGCTACTGTAAATTACTCCTAGTGCAGTTAGATGGCAGGAGAATCAGGAGGAGTTGATGGGCAATTAAAGTGACAAGGGAATAAGTGGGAGACCCTAAACAAATACAGAAAATGCTGGAAATGCTCAGCTGGTCAGGCCACATTGGTCGGAAGAGAACCAGAATCAATGTTTGAGGTCAAAGATCAGAACTCAGAAGAAGGCAACAGGATAATAATAATAATAATAATAATAATAATAATAATAATAATAATAATATAATAATAATAATAATAATAATAATATAATAATATTTTATTGTCATTGCACATATGTGCAACGAGATTTGGTATGCAGCTTCCATCCGATGTCATAACTTAAACAACTGATTGATACAAATACATCGATAGATGCTCCTGAACACATCATCAGTGATGTAACCTGGGGTCATTGGGTGTTTCGGGTCTTTCAACATCAGACACCCTCACCCAGGCGACCCAGCCGTGGTTGATCAGACCACGACTTGTGTTCAGGTGGCATTCGCTCCTCCCCATGGACCTCCTCTCCTGATCCAGAGCCATCTCGAGGCCTTCTCTGCTGCTTCTGTGGTGTTCTTGATGGCCCTTCTCCTCGCCACTCCGTTGATGCCCAGTGCACTCAAGGTTTTGTAGAGCGATTGCCCAGCAAAACCTCTGCAGTCAACCTCGACGGGCATACACCTTGCCTTCCAGCCCTGCTTGCGGCAGTCTATGACCAGCTCTTCATACTTGGCCATCTTCCTCTCGTGGGCCTCCTCCAGACGGTCCTCCCACGGCACAGTCAGTTCCAACAAGGCGATGTTTTTGGTCGCCTCTGAGACCAGGAGGATATCTGGCCTCAGGGTGGTCGTGGCAATGTGCCGTGAGAACTTCAGCTGTTTCACCAGGTCTACGGAAAGCTGTCAATCCTGCGCAGTTGCCAGGATTCCTGATGGATTCCTGGCTGCTGTGGTTCTTGGCAGCTGCACTCTGGCCTTCACGAAGGTGATCATCTGGGTGGTGGGGCGTTCTAGTCTGCAGCTGCTGATTCCCATGCTGATTGCTTCTGCAATGGGTTTAAGAACCTGGTCGTGACGCCATGTGTACCGGCCTTGCTTAAGAGCCTTTGGGCAACAGCTCAGGATGTGTTCCAACGTCCTCTTGCCTGAGCATTGCGGGCAATCTGAAGATTCCGCTTTGCCCCAGATGAAGAGGTTCGATGGGCTGGGCAGGACATCGTACATTGCCTGGACCAGGAACTTGATGCGCTGTGGTTCAGCCTGCCAGAGCTCAGTCCATGTGACTTTTCGGTCCATGGCCTGCTCCCACCTTGTCCAGGTTCCCTGCTGCCTCAATCCAACTGCTCTGGTACACCTCTCCTCCTCCACCACTGCCCTCACTTCCTCCTGGACCAGCCTGCGCCTCTCCTTCCCCTTGGCCTTGTCAAACTGGGGAGATGGGAAGATTCCCATACCAGCTCTTGCCCGAGTCACTGCTCCCACCGGGACTCTGTGGCGTATCCGAGACTCTGCTTGCAGCACGGCTTCGCCGGCTCTCCACTTCCTCCCAGTTTTCACCTCCACCCCTGCTTGAGCCACCTTGGGGTCGCTGGAGTCCCTGTACATCATCACCTCTCTGGCCCGAGTCACCTTAAACTCCTCCTCCAGGGACTTCAGGGGCAGCTGGAGCTTAGTGTTATTTCCGTAAAGGGCGATGCTGCTAAGGCTCCTGGGCAGTCCCAGCCACCTTCTGAGAAAGCTGCTGACTTACCTCTCCAATCTCTCTACGATGGATATTGGGACTTCGTAGACAAGCAGTGGCCAGAGTATCCTTGGCAGGATACCATGCTGGTAAATCCATGCCTTGAACTTGCCGGGAAGCCCCGACCGGTCCACTGCTCTCAACCAACTCTCCAGCTCCTGACAGGTTGCCTGGACAGATGCTGTATCCTTCAGGCTGCTGTTAAACACCTTGCCAAGACTCTTCACTGGCCTTTCGGAGACAGTTGGGATTGGTGTCCCTTTGATGTTGAAGCGGAACCTGTCCATGACTGCTCTTCTTCAGCACCAGTGACCTTGATTTTCCTGGCTTAAACCTCATCCTTGCCCATCCAATCAGCTTCTCCAACCCCTGCAGGATCCACCTGCCTCCTGGCACTGACTCAGTGGTGACAGTCAGGTCGTCCATGAAGGCCCTGATTGGTGGTTGGCGCATTCCTGACTTGGTCCGAGGGCCCCGGCACTCTGGCTCAGCAGACTTGACGATCATGTTCATTGCCAAGGCAACAAGGATCACAGAGATGGTACAGCCTGTGATGATCCCAACCTCCAGTCTGATGTTACTGACCCTGATGAGACTCTCATGCTGAACTGGTTGTAATAGTCCAGGATGAGATCTGCCACTTGGCCCGGCACATGATGCACATAGATTTAGATACCCCGAGAAACAAGATTTATAAAAAGAACAGTAAAACAGTAAAACTGTCAAAACAGTCTAAAGTGCAAATGTGTCTGTGCCGGGTCGATGTGCGACGTGACCATCCGAGGGAGACAGTTCATGGGGGTGGGGGGCACTCAGCAGGGCCAGTTCAGAGCAGCTATAGCTCTGGGGATGAAGTTGTTCCTGAGTCTGGAGGTTCGGGCGTAGAAGGCCTTGTAACGTCTGCCGGATGGTAGTAGTTCGAACAGTCCATTACAAGGGTGTGAGGAGTCTTTATGGATGCTGACGGCCTTCCTGAGGCACCGTGTGTGGTAGATGTCCTCCAAGGCTGGTAGCGGTGTCCCAATAAGCTTCTGCGCTCTGTGGACGACGTGCTGAAGAGCTCTCCTCTCCGCCTCTGTGCAGCTGAGATACCACACAGAGATGCCATACGTTAATATGCTCTCTGTGGTGCAGCGGTAGAAGGTTGTCAGCAGCTGTTGGGGCAGACTAGTCTTTTTCAATGTTCTCAGGAAGAACAGTCGTTGCTGTGCCTTCTTGACCAGCGCAGCGGTGTTGGTGGACCATGTGAGGTCCTCTGAAATGTGAGTGCCCAGAAACTTAAAGCTGGACACTTTCTCCACGCTGTCCCCGTTGATGGAGATTCTCCATTATGTGACCTCCTGAAGACGATAATCAGCTCCTTGGAGGTGTTTAGTGACAAGTTGTTACGTGCGCACCAGTCCGCCAGGTTCTGCACCTCCGCTCTGTAGTTTGTTTCATCACCTTTGGTGATCAGCCCAATCACCGTTGTGTCGTCTGCAAACTTGACGATGGTGTTGGTGTCGAATGCAGGAACACAGTCGTGTGTGAAGAGGGAGTAGAGCATGGGGCTTAGTACACAGCCCTGTGGTGTGCCGGTACTCAGGGTGACAGTGGAGGACAGGTGCGGGCCCAATCTCACTGCCTGCGGTCGCTCTGTCAGGAAATTCAGGAACCAGTCGCATATCGACGAGCTGAGGCCCAGCTGGTGGAGTTTGGTGGTGAGCTTGGTGGGGATGACCGTGTTGAAAGCAGAGCTATAGTCCATGAAGAGCATCCTCACGTACGTGCTAGGAGCTTGTTAAACTGCAGGGAGGATGAGGGTGTGGAGATGGATAAACTGTAAACAAGGTTTGCCTGGACAATGTGTGACTGGGAGTAGTTAGAGAGTGAGATTAGAGTCATAGAGCATGGAAACAGGCCCTTCAACCCAACTTGTCTGTGTTTGGCCCATATCTCTCTAAACATGCCCTATTCATGTACCCATCTAACTGTTTCTTAAATGTTGCAATAGTCCCTGCCTCAACTACCTTCTCTGGCATCTCGTTCCATACACCCACCACCCTTTGTGTGAAAAAATTACCCCTCAGATTTCTATTCAATCTTTCCCCCTTCACCTTAAACCTATGCCCTCTGGTTCTCGATTCCCCTGCTCTGAGCAAGTGACTGTGTGTTCTACCCAATTTATTCCTCTCATGACCTTATACATCTCTAGATGATCACCCCTCATCCTCCCCCTGCACTCCAAGGAATAGAGACCCAGCCTGCACAACCTCACCCTATAGCTCAGACCCTCGAGTCCTGGCAACATCCTCGTAAAAGATCATAGACAAAAGAATGTAGGAAGTGTGAATTGCAGAAAGCATGCCCGATTAAGATTATGCCAAACTTGTTTTCACGACTAAAATAAATAACAATGGTAAGTTTACAGCCAGTAAATCTGGTTGAGTGCCACCTAAATCTTATATTTGAGGTAAAATCCTTAATCGGTGGGCATAGTAAGGTCTGAGATTAATCCACACCATCCAGGGAAAGAAAACTCTATGCTAGCATTTATTTCAAGAGGGCTTGTATACGAAAACAGGGATGTGATGTTGGGGCTCTATAAGGCACTGGTAAGGCCGCATTTGGAATATTGTGAGCAATTGTGGGCACCATATCTGAGAAAGGATGTGCTGGCTCTGGAGAGGGTCCAGAGGAGGTTTACAAAAATAATCCCAGGAATGTGTTGGTTAACCTATGATGAGCGTTTGTCAAGACTGGGCCTGTACTTGCTGGAGATTTAGAAGAAACGTTCTCCTATTCTCCCTTTACACAAACCAGCTCACATCCCACCACAGCTCTGTCAACCTGTACAAGTACGCGGACAACTCAACCATCATAGGATTCATCACCAACAACCAAGAAACTGAATACCGTGCACAGGTCAACCAAGCAGTGACCTGGTGCACAGACCATGATCTCTTACTCAACTCATCAAAAACAAAAGAACTCATCATCGACCCAAGATGCCAGCCATCCCCCAAAACTCCTGTGCTCATTAAAGGTGAATCCATCTCCATCACTGACACATTCAAACTCCTTGGAACCCACATCAGCAACAACCTCAAATGGAGGACAAACGCAGACCACATCTATGGAAAAGCCCAGCAAAGACTTTTCCATCTCCGACAGCTCAGGAAGTTCAGAGTAAGGTCTCATCTCATGCTCCGCTTCTATACAGCCATCATCGAAAGCATCCTCACCTCATCCATCACAGTCTGGTTCAGCAGTCTCGACTCACTCTCCCGAAAGAAATTACAGCGCATCATCAACAGAGCATCCAAAATTATTGGCTTACCCCTACCATCCCTTGAATCACTTTACCACAAACGGACACTTCACAGAGCCCGCAAGATCATCTCTGATCCCACTCACCCTGCACACTATGCCTTTCAGCTACTGCCCTCTGGGAGGCGTTACAGGTCAATTGCCTCCAAAACAAACCGCTTCAAAAACAGTTTCATTCCCACTGCAATTAACTTTTTAAACTCTGTACGGTGAGGAATAAGAATAAGCATGGCCCTTATGTATTATGTAATGTGTCTGTCTGTATGTATATCTATGTTATATGTTTAATGTTTGATGAAATGTTGGAACCTGTACCGAGCTGTACTGATAACAAATTCCACCAGCCTGGCTGTGTGGTCATTAAAATACAATACAATACAATACAGTGTGGAGAAGATGTTTCCACTAGTGGAAGAGTCGTGGTTTAGAGGTCATAGCCTCAGAATTAAAGGACATTCTTTTAGGAAGGAGATGAAGAGAAACTTATTTAGTCAGAGGGTGGTGAATCTGTGGAATCCTTCGCCACAGAAGGCTGTGGAGGCCAAGTCAGTGGATATATTTAAGGCAGAGATAGATAGGTTCTTGATTAGTACAGTTGTAAGAGGTTATGGAGAGGGCAGGAAAATGGGGTGAGGAGGGAGAGGTAGATTAGCCATGATGGAATGGCGGAGTAGACTTGATGGGCTGAATGGCCTAATTCTACTCTTATTCATTCTGATCAAGCAAAATTATTTCTGATGTAAAGCGATCATGGGTTGATAGCATGAAGGCTTTTGAATGTCTAGATCTTCCTCTGTCCTGAGTTCTCCAGTCAACTGTACCCTGAACCATGTTGATTCATCCAACGTGGTCGACGGCATATTCTTTCACTCGGCAGCTGCCATCCACCTCATCGGCAAGGGACAAACTCACCTCTGATCTTCAGGAGTCAAGTGTGTTCAATTGCCCTGAAAATGGTATAATGAAATTCGTACTTGCAGCAGCATAGCCGGCCTATAAACACAGTATTCATTAATTACATAGTAAACAAACAAACATTCAATAAATTAAAATCCCTAATGTTTGTGCAAAAAGCCTAAAATCCTGAGTGCAACTAAGATGGTTCACAGTTCATGGTTTAGCTAGGGTTCAGTAGTGTTCAAGACCCTGATTGTTGCTGGGAAAAAAAGCTGTTCTTGAACCTGGTCACGGCTTTCAGACTCCTATACTTTTTCCCAATGGTAGCGGTGAAACTAGAACATGACCAGAATGGTGCAGGTCTTTGATGATGCTGGCTGCCTTTTATCCAAAAGATACCTTTGATGGTGGGGAGGTTCAGTAGTTTATATTTGTTTCGAGATATAGTGTTGAAACAGGCCTTTCAGCCCATCAGGTCCACCCCGACCAGTGATCACGTGTACACTAGTTCTATCCTATACACTAGGAACAAGTAAACTAACCTACAAACTTGCACATCTTTGGAATATGGGAGGAAAGCGGAGCACTCAGAGAAAACTCATACGGTCACAGGAACATGTGGTGTACAAATCCCATACAGGCAACACAACACCAGTAGTCAGAACCCTGGCCTCTGGTGCTGTAAGGCAGAATTCTACCAATGCATCACTAGCAAAAATTTGTATTGCATTGGCCGGGAATCGAACCCGGGCCTCCCGCGTGGCAGGCGAGAATTCTACCACTGAACCACCAATGCAAGTGCTGAAAATAGTAGCCATGATAAATGTAGTAGCTCTGATGATGAATAGAAAATTGGTTGGCAGACAAAGAATATGGATTAATAGGTCCCTTTCAGAATGGCAGGCAGTGACTAGTGGTGTACCACAAGGCTCGGTGCTGGGACCGCAGCTATTTACAATATACATCAATGATTTAGATGAAGAGATTCAAAGTAACATTAGCAAATTTGCACATGACACAAATCTGGGTGGCAGTGTGAACTGTGAGGAGGATGCTATGAGAATGCAGGGTGACTTGGACAGGTTGGGGGAGTGGGCAGATGCATGGCAGATGCAGTTTAATGTGGATAAATGTGAGGTTATACACTTTGGTAGCGAAAACAGGAAGGCAGATTATTATCTAAATGGTGTCAAGTTGGTAAAAGGGGAAGTACAACAGGATCTGAGGGTCCTTGTTCGTCAGTCAATGAAGTCTGAAGAAGGGTTTCGGCCCGAAACATCGCCTATTTCCTTTGCTCCATAGATGCTGCTGCACAGCAGGCAGTGAAGAAAGCTAATGGCATGTTAGCCTTCATAACAAGAGGAGTTGAGTATAGGAGCAAAGAGGTCCTTCTGCAGTTGTATAGGGCCGTAGTGAGACCACACCTGGAGTATTGTGTACAGTTTTGATCCCCCTAATTTGAGGAAGGACATTATTGCTATTGAGGGTGTGCAGCCTAGGTTTACAAGGTTAATTTCCGGGATGGCAGGACTGTCATTTGCTGAGAGAATGGAGCGGCTGGGCTTGTACACTCTGGAGTTTAGAAGGATGAGAGGAGATCTTATTGAAACATATAAGATTGTTAAGGGTTTGGACACACTAGGGGTAGGAAACATGTTCCTGATGTTGGGGGAGTCCATAACCAGGGGCCACAGTTTAAGAATAAGTCATTTAGAACGGAGATGAGGAAACACTTTTTCACACAGAGAGTTGTGAGTGTGGAATTCTCTGATCAGAGGGCCGTGGAGGCCGGTTCTCTGAATACTTTTAAAAGAGAGCTAAATAGGGCTCTTAAAAATAGCGGAGTCAGGGGATATGGGGAGAAGGCAGGAACGGTGAACTGATTGGGGATGATCAGCCATGATCACATTGAATGGCGGTGCTGGCCCGAAGGGCCGAATGGCCTACTCCTGCACCTATTGTCGATTGTCTATTGAACTGGGCAGTGTCCAACACTTGTTGTATTTTCCTTTGTTCCGAGTCATTCAAAGTGCTTGACCAGGGCATCATTTAACCAGTCAGTGTGTTCTTCACCGTTCACTTGTAGAAGTTCAAGAAAGTATTTGTTAACATACTGAATCTCCTCAATTTTCTAAAGAAGTACAGACTTGATGGGCTTTCAGATAAAAATGAACGTGAATATAGTTTGCCTTTTAAAAACACATTTAAAAATCACAAATTTAAAAAAAAAACTATTGATTAAAATAATTGCAAACCACTTGTATTTGCATAATTTTGAAATCCAAAACAATCATTTAAACTCATGTCCCAGCCATTGCTCAAGTGGTTGGTGCTTAGTCTTTTCACATAAGACCTGCTGCCTCATTGATGTTGCTCCTCGCTTTAAACGTGCCACAGATTATTATTCTGTATATCCAAACAAGTCAAATTGGGAAGTATGTTTTAGTGTGCAATAATAGACAGCGATGGTTACTTCATTACAAAGTGTTTCATCCCAAAATTCACTTTGGTCTTTGCAGAAAGTGGACTTTATGCTTTTGTTTTGGATCTCAAACAACAGGCTTTACCGGTTTACATTAATATTAACGATAGGTTGCTAAGGAGGAACTCAGTATCCAATTAATAACATTGGGTGCAGCCAGAATTAAAGTGTAAAATTAATCCAGAAAGAGCAATTAAATATTATTTATACTAATATAGATTTAGTAAATAAAATACTTTACTGCATTGGCCGGGAATCGAACCCGGGCCTCCCGCGTGGCAGGCGAGAATTCTACCACTGAACCACCAATGCAAGTCTTGTTTAAACCCCTTCACTATTCTCCTATATGAAGAACCATACAGGAAGTTTCATTTCGTCTTTTCGTTACAGGGTAATCGTTTAAGATTCTGAATGCCTACATTTTACACTACACCAATATTTTTTAATGATTTTTCACAAACTAGAGCGCTCCCAGATGCTGACACTCGCTTTAAGTTGTTGCCTGAGTTTGCATTTATTACACCAGTAGCTGAGCTGCATTGAATTCTGCTCCCGAGAATAAGACCTCTTGCCGATCAAGACGTGGCAGGCTAGTGATCCTCAATTTGCAACGCTCTGTAAATGTGCAATGTGAATGCCACTGATCCACCGAGCAGTCAAATAGTCGTTTACCTGTTTAACTCTGCTGATAATACACATTGAATCATAGTTCCCTTAGAAACGCACGTTTTTTTTAAATGTAAACGGCAGAGCAGGTACAATTTATCTAGATATTAATTTATAATCGCTTCTCTGCATACAATGGGTTGAGAAATAGTCTGCAGTGAAATAGCTTCTGAGCATATTAGCAGTAATTTTAATGCTGGCAGGATTCAATTATCCCAATTGCTTTGCACATGGGTATGGTCGGATTTTAACGCTTAGTATGGAGAGTGATTGCCAGGGAAACATACATTTTGAAGCATATTTTTTAAATTGCAAAGATGCTCAAAGAGATTAATTTTCCGCTGAGAATGTTGTAGTCAGCGTGAAGAAAATCAATAATGAGAGTTTCAGAGATTTAAATAGCATGTCTTTGTGAATGTTGTAGTATTAGAACTAGGGAATATTTGTCATAACATATATGTTTAATTCCTCTGTGTTCCCATTGCACTGCCTTGCGGTTTAACATATTATATTTAGCCATAGCGTTGAACAATCTCGATGTTTGTTGGTGTTTAATAAGATTCTGGAAAAGGTAGTCAGATATTCAAATGAACAACAAGCCTATTTTATTAAGTAACATAAATTGTCAGGCTCCATGTCTTGCTGTGGCTTTCTCCGCAGATAGACAGGCGCCCTGGAACTTCCCACATTCGCATCACCACTACAATCAAAGATCTTAGAGCTCTAAGATCTTTGACTACAATACCGAGAGCAAACGCATAAAGCCTTCCTAAAGGTGGTACAACCTTAAAACAGCACTGGGTCAAACGGCAAAATACTTGGGTTGCGTTTATCACCTGATAAGGAAAAACAAACATCCCCAACAAAGGTCTTATTTTGTGGCACCTTTCAAACAAGGGAAGGGATACCACCCCAGGTGGCCACAAGAGTGGCAAGGGTGCTTGGTTTAAGTATAGAAGCTGGAAATGCCTGAAAAGTGTTTTGACCTCTTCTCATTTTGCATATATTAATTATTCTGAATAAAGTTTATTCCTGTGGAAAAAAATCACAACAGTCTGAAGAAGGGACCCAATCCAAAATGTTATTTGTCCATTTCCAGACCACAGGTACTGTCTGTACGGAGTTTGTATGTAACCATGACCTGTGTGGGTTTTCTCCAGGTGCTCCAGTCTCCTCCCACATTCCAAAGACGTAAAGGTTTGTAGGTTAATTGGCTTCGGTAAAATTGTAAATTATCACGTGTACATATATATATTTTACTGTTCCATTATTCTATGTCGCTCTTCTGGGGAGCTGCTAACTACATTTCGTTGTCTCTGTACTGTACACTCCACAATGACAATAAAGATTGAATCTGAATCTGAATCTGAATCTGAAAGTGTTAGTACAGGGATTGTTGTTCTGTGCGGACTCGGTGGGCCGAAGGGCCTGTTTCCATGCTGTATCTCTAAACTAAACTAAATCAAAGTAAACTAAATTTCCCTCCACAGAGGCCGGTTGGCTTACCGTGTTCCTCCAACAGTATGTCAAGTCAAGTCAAGTCAAGTCAAGTCAAGTCAAGTCAAGTCAAGTTTATTTGTCACATACACATACGAGATGTGCAGTGAAATGAAAGTGGCAATGCTCGCGGACTTTTGTGCAAAAAGACAAACAAACAAACAAACTATAAACACAATCATAAACACACATATACCTTTACATAATAAATAATGGAAGGAAAAACGTTCAGTAGAGTTAGTCCCTGGTGAGATAGGCGTTTACAGTCTGAATGGCCTCTGGGAAGAAACTCCTTCTCAACCTCTCTGTTCTCACCGCATGGCAACGGAGGCATTTGCCTGACCGTAGCAGCTGGAACAGTCCATTGCAGGGGTGGAAGGGGTCTTTCATGATATTGTTGGCTCTGGAGTTGCACCTCCTGATGTATAGTTCCTGCAGGGGGGCGAGTGAAGTTCCCATAATGCGTTCGGCCGAACGCACTACTCTCTGCAGAGCCTTCTTGTCCTTGGCAGAGCAATTCCCAAACCAGATGGTAATGTTCCCGGACAAGATGCTTTCCACCGCCACTGCGTAGAAGCACTGGAGGATCCTCGGAGACACTCTGAATTTCCTCAATTGCCTGAGGTGGTAAAGGCGCTGCCTTGCCTTACTCACGAGTGCTGAGGCATGTGATGCCCATGTCATATCCTCAGAGATGTGGACTCCCAGATATTTAAAACAGTTCACCCTATCCACAGGATCCCCATTTATCCTCAATGGAGTGTACGTCCTCGGATGATGTGCCCTCCTAAAGTCCATGATCAGCTCCTTCGTTTTTTTGATGTTCAAGAGGAGGCTGTTATCTTGACACCAGAGTGCCAGACCAGCCACCTCCTCCCGGTAGGCCTTCTCATCATTGTCTGAGATCAGGCCCACCACCACAGTGTCATCAGCAAACTTAATTAATGAGTTGGAGCTGAACCTAGCCACACAGTCATGTGTGTACAGGGAGTACAAAAGGGGGCTGAGGACGCAACCCTGGGGCGATCCTGTGCTCAGGGTGAGGGACTTCGATGTATTCCCTCCTATCTTGACTACCTGTGGCCTGGCGGTGAGAAAGTCCAGGACCCAGGCACACAGGGAGGTGTTGAGCCCCAATTCCATTAGCTTCCCGGCCAGTCTGGTGGGGACTATCGTGTTGAAGGCTGAACTGTAGTCTATGAACAGCATCCTCACGTAGCCCCCCTTCTGGCTGTCCAGATGGGAGAGAGCGGTGTGCAAGACCTGGGAGACCGCATCGTCCGTGGATCTGTTCGGACGGTATGCGAACTGCAACGGGTCCACATAGCTGTCCCTTCTGTAAAAGATATATAGACAAAATACAGGAGTAACTCAGTGGGTCAGGCAGCATCTCTGGAAAACTTGGATAGGTGATGTTTTGGGCCAGGATACTTCTTCAGTGTGTATATGCTTTAATTTGACACATTATTTCAGGTAATTGGATCGATTGATTATGCATCCTGATTTAGTCCTAACTGACAGAGGCTCTCACAGAGCCTGCTCTCAGACTGTGATATTCTCACTAGTCAGGGCTGGTGTGCACCCTTCAGTAACTCCACGTCTGCTGCCATTTCTTGCCTTGTAGAGTGAGCACATGTTCATCTGATATTGGACGCTCTCCTTTGCCATAGCATGCTGTGCGCCAGGGTGTGGAGAGTCATCACTGCCATCTGCCCCTCGTCTGGTGTCGGCTTTCATTTTCCCTCTGCCTGCAACTCAGGAATGGCAGATCTTTGTACCTGTCAGCTTTCTGCCATGTCTGCTTGTCTTCTTACACATTTTAGCTCATGCCAGTTTCTCTGTTCTGAGAATAATAGTTGCAAAGGAAGATAGGGGCGATGAATGTGCGGGGGGGCAGGGATTCAGATTTCTAGACCATTGGGATCTCATATGGGGCCGAGGCGACATGTACAAGAGTGGTGAGTTGCACCCTAACTGGAGGGGAACCAGTATCCTGCAGAAGGGTCTCGACCCAAAACCTAGCCCATTCCTTCTCTCCATAGATGCTGCCTCACCCACTGAGTTACTCCAGCATTTTGTGTCTACCCTGGTACGCAGGTTCGCAAGAACTACATGGGTGGGTTTAAACTAGATTGGCGGGGGGGGGGGGGGGATTGAGGGTGGGATCCTATACAGGACCGAGGCAGGTGAGGGCCTAGAAGTTGGTATGGAGGGTGATGAGGGAAATATAGTGTACATAATAGGCAGGAGCAGCTGGGCTTGTACACTCTGGAGTTTAGAAGGATGAGAGGATATCTCATTGAAACATATAAGATTGTTAAGGGCTTGGACACACTAGAGGCAGGAAACATGTTCTCGATGTTGGGGGAGTCCAGAACCAGGGGCCACAGTTTAAGAATAAGGAGGAAGCCATTTTGAACAGAGATGAGGAAACACTTTTTCTCACAGAGAGTGGTGAGTCTGTGGAATTCTCTGCCTCAGAGGGCGGTGGAGGCAGGTTCTCTGGAATCTTTCAAGAGAGAGCTAGATAGGGCTCTTAAAAATAGCTGAGTCAGGGGATGTGGGGAGAAGGCAGGAACGGAGAACTGATTGTGGATGATCAGCCATGATCACATTGAATGGCGGTGCTGGCTCGAAGGGCCAAATGGCCTACTCCTACACCTATTGTCTATTGTCTATTGATAAAGGCAGGAAGCAAGGAAGAAATGCTGGTTTAAATTGCACTTATTTTAATGCAAGAGCCTGATGGATAAGGCAGATTAATTTAGAAGATAAGGCTGGAAAAGAAATGGCAAGTGATAGGTAGATAAGGGTGAGAGGTTTGATTGGCAGATGTGAATAAAGGCTCGAAATGGAAAGGAGAGAAGATGCGCTCCTTCGGCAGCTTACACCTTGGTGCTTGGGTTCCGAACAAAGATATTAGAGCATTTGGTTCAGAGCGCTCAGTCACCCAAAAAAATTGCTCTGAATTTGAGTTCGCTTTACGTAGCGAAGGTTTATCGAGATGGTGCTGGCTGGACTATTAGTCGTGGATTGTAAAAGACACTACACCATGAGATAACACCAGTTTAAACCTGATACCATCCCACTTTCAATGACAGCACCCGCAATTATTTACAGTGCAAAAATTGACCATTTTGGCGTGTTTTTAACAGGTAAGAAAGTACGCGATTTGTGTGTTAACAGTGTGTGCCGAGGCAGCCATGTCCTCCACATGGATTGAGCTGCTCTGTGCGTCATGCCCTTTGACCCGATGACCTTACCCCCTATAAGTTTGGCTGCAGTGAAATGTCAGGTAAATTGTTATCACGTGGGGCTTGAACTGGAAAGAATCCATTCCCTGAAAGTTAAATTCAGTTAAAATTGGAGTTGCCTTCCAAATCCTCGTGGAATGGAGGAGATGGAATCAGCTCAGATAATTGTTGCTGATCGCCCTCTAGAGACTCTTGTAGAAAGAGCAGGCATGGCTCGGCTGTTCCCACATCCACACACAACACAATGGGCCTGCTCACACTGAGTCAGTAGCTCTATTAACTCATTGTAGCTTTATTAACCCTTCAGAGGTATATGCGCAGGAAGGAACTGCAGATACTGGTTTATATTGAAGATGGACACAAAGTACTGGAGCAACTCTGCAGTATATAATAGGTTTAATTCATTATTGTGACAGAGAGCTTTTAGAGAGTTAGACCTTGATGGCTTTGTGATAAAATTGATCGTCAAAATAAAATAATTAAATGGAATCCAAATTATAATGACCTGCAAGCAATACAATAAAATTGAAATAAAATGTACAATAATTCTGGGTTTATTACTTATGAAAACAAAATGTTGGTTTCAACTATCGAATACTTTCTTTACCAGCTGCCTATATCCTGATTGTCCTATGAATTTTATTTAGCTGATCTCAAACTGTGTTTTGCCATTACAGACCAAAATTGGGATCTCCAAATCACATCTTATTGTCCGTGTGATTAAATCCCTCCACATGCTTTTTACTCCCTATCTCTACAACGTTCTTTATTTGACATAGAAACATAGAAAATAGGTGCAGGAGTAGGCCATTCGGCCCTTCGAGCCTGCACCGCCATTCAATATGATCATGGCTGATCATCCAACTCAGTATCCCATACCTGCCTTCTCTCCATACCCCCTGATCCCTTTAGCCACAAGGGCCACATCTAAATCCCTCAATGAACTGGCCTCAACTACCTTCTGTGGCAGAGAATTCCACAGATTCACCACTCTCTGTGTAAAAAATGATTTTCTCATCTCGGTCCTGAAAGAATTCCCTCGTATCCTTAAACTGTGACCCCTTGTTCCGGACTCCCCCAACACCGGGAATAATCTTCCTGCATCTAGCCTGTCCAACCCCCCAAGGATTTTGTAAGTTTTGACATCCTTGATTTTCCTCTGAGCCTTACACAGTCTCTTTTTCCTTCATTTCATTGGCAACCACGCCTCACATGGCCAGGATCTGTGCTCCGGAATTCCTTCCCTGAATCCCCCCATTTCTCCAACACCTTCCAGGCTCACCCGACCAACCTGCATTATTTCCATTCCATCATATTTCTTGTCTGTGCCACCTCTCAGAGCCATCTCATTACTCCATTTGTTTTCTTGTAACCTATTCTCTCTCATATGCCCAACAATTCCATACTAATTCTCCTGCCCGTCACTTACATTGGAACGCTCGAAGAGTTTGTGATTTGTAATTTACAGCAATTTACAGTCACTAATTAACCTACCAGCCAGCACATCTCTGGGATGGGAGGAAATCCCGGGACTGGAATGTTGTGGGGGTGGGGGTGGCGGTGGGGATGAGTGGGGGGGATGGGGGTTGTGCTGGAACCCAAATGGCCACAGGGAGAATGTGCATATTCCATACAGGCAGAACCAGAGGTCAGGATCAAACTTGGTTGCTGCAGCTGTGAGCTGCCATCACTACTTACTGCACCTCTGGGAAATTTGTAGCACAGCGCGATAGATTTACTGTGAATGACTGTCTGTGTTAAATATGTTACTAACTTGCAAATTGCTGTGTATCCCCTTAGCAAAAAAAAAAATAGACAACTTAGTCTCCATGGACACATCTTTCTCTCCGTAATAGCTGAGGAAAATGTTTTATTAATAATAAAAAAATTAACAGGTTCATTTATGTTGTAAATATTGCAAATAAAAATAAAATGACTGCGTTCAAAATTGTTTAAACTTGTAATGATACAATCCACTCACTCGTCAGAAGTTTTTCTTTAAATAGGCTTTCTCATCTCTGTGGAACTGAGACTGTCAAATTATTAAAATTTTCCCTTTAGTATCAATCCTTGCTCTTTTTATTAAAAAGACAATTTTATATTTCAAATTCTCCACCTCTGGCAATCTGCTCCACATGTAAGAAATTGAATTAATTTTGCTTGCCGCGCGGTTTAAATGAGTGTATGAAATATTGTAGAAAATCTGTCAAATGTATGGTATATTAGGCTTTATATTGGCTCAGAGGATGTGACCAACACGCAGGGATTAGTAAAAGATAGTCTGTGGAATTGGCTGGATTATGGTGGAAGATTATCTAGCAATGAGCTCAATCACAGTGAGATCTGCTGAGTTTTACACTCTGAAATTCTCAACATTGCTTGAGAATTAATGAATGGTTTAGCCCGATCCGCGTGCATGATAAGATATGCACTGAAATTCCATTTGCAATGGTTATACAGGAGAAGAGGTGAAAATAAATTGTTGAGAGAGCAAATCCTTCAATGAATTTAGATGAGGAAGGACAAGAGAAAAAAAAACAGACGCTTCTGAAGAAAGGTCACAGAGACAAGAGGTTCCATACCGTAAAACTTCCAACTAAACAATGGGTCATAAATTAAAGAATGCTTTAAATACAGTTCAGTGCTGAGAATATCTAACTCTATTAATTTCGAAGTAGGAATGTAACATGAGACATATTGGATTGCCCAAAAATATGCATTTCTATTTTCCTTATTTAAAAAAAAATTCAAACAAACTCGACCTGAAACGTCACCCATTGCTTCTCTCCAGAGATGCTGCTGTCCCGCTGAGTTACTCCAGCATTTTGTGTCTCTCTTCAAAAAAACTTAATTTAGTGTACAATGCAAAATATGTGGAAAGTAAATAGGCACAATCTGTGAGCAGTGGGATTGAAGGCTCCTTAGGACATTATTTCAAGGATGGTTGGCATTTCACAAACAGTATCAGGGTAGTTATGTCACCAAAGGTGCTTGCGTGGCCCTTGGAATCATGCCAGGTTGAGCTCAGTTGCTGCTACACTCTGCCCTCTCTCCACAACTCTGCAAATTCTTCCTTTTCAAATACTTAACCTGCTCCATTCTTAATACAGGTACTACAATTAAAATCTGATTCCACCAGAACCCCTGAGCATGCCCTGTTGCCATGTTTAAAATAATATCCCATATCATTTTTGCTTCTTTTGTCATTCACTCTATGTCTCCTTGTTCTACCAATGGCAAGAGTTTCTCTCTACCGACGCTGGCCATGCCCGTCATGATTTTAATTATCTTGAACAGCTCTCCTCGCACCCTCTTCCGTCCAACCCCAGTTTCTCCAGACATTCCCCATCAGGTAAGTCCTTCATCTCTGGAATAATTGTGGTAAATGGTTCTTACACTCTTTCCAAAGTTTACACATCTGTCATAGAATGTGCTGCCCAGTATTGGACAGCTGTGCATGAACCAATGTTTATAAAGCCAAAGGTACTACTAGCTTGAAAATAATAAAGGATCCATCATTTTCTATTTGCAGTGGATTGCAGCATTCAGGTTCACATTTACTGGCAGACATGAGCACAAACAGTTTGCATCCCACTGGTTGCATTTTAGACTAATATTTACATTAAGTGTAAGATAGACACAAAATGCTGGTAATTCAGTGGGATAGGCAGAACCTCTGGAGAGAAGGAATGGGTAATGTTTTGGGTCGAGAATCTTCTTCAGACTCAAGTCTCCAGTCTCACTGAGTTACTCCAGCCTTTTGTGTCTATCTTCGATTTAAACCAGCATCTGCAATTCTTTCCTTTACATTAAATGGGTTGTATTCAGTTTGTTTTTAGTGGGTGACGGAAGTACCTTAAGTATTCAATGCCATATATTAATAATTATCTTTGTGTCAGGAAATCATGCTACCTCCATAAAACAAGTAAATAGATACAAGAACACCGATTCACTGTACTTCAATGAGCATTTGGAGGACAATTATGCACTATGCACCAAGTCAGGCAAATTGGCAGTTCAGGGAGACACAAGAGACTGCAGATGATGGAATCTTGAGCAAAAATAAAAATGCTGGTCTTGCAGCATCTGTGAAGGGAAACGGATAGATGATGTTTTGAGTTGGGATCCTTCTTCAGCCTGACCTGTCTGGCTTGCTGAGCTCCTCCAGCAAAACAGCAGATCATCCTTTCCAATTTGAGACCTTAAATTATGGACCACTCTATATCTTAGGATTCTTCCTTCAGCTGATGGCATCAACCATTGCCTTCAGTGCACATATTTTGATCAACTGAGGAAAAGGAAGCATGAAGATCAAGATCTTAAACCTGATACAAAACTCTTTGTTTACCAGGCAGCAATGATCCCTGACGTCCTTTAAGTTCTGGAACTTGGACTATTTAAAGCAAGTAGCTCAACGGATTGGAAAGATACCAGCAACGCTGTTTCTGCAAAATCCTCTTAGTTCATTGACAAGAGAATTAAACCAATATCACCGTCCTCTTCCAGGTCCACATCCCATGGTGGACGATTAGGAAAGGGGGAGATGCAATGAGACCTGGGTGTCATGGTACACCAGTCATTAAAAGTAGGCATGCAGGTGCAGCAGGCAGTGAAGAAGGCGAATGGTATGTTAGCATTCATAGCAAAAGGATTTGAGTATAGGAGCAGGGAGGTTCTACTGCAGTTGTACAGGGTCTTGGTGAGACCACACCTGGAGTATTGCGTACAGTTTTGGTCTCCTAATCTGAGGAAAGACATTCTTGCCATAGAGGGAGTACAGAGAAGGTTCACCAGACTGATTCCTGGGATGTCAGGACTTTCATATGAAGAAAGACTGGATAGACTCGGTTTGTACTCGCTAGAATTTAGAAGATTGAGGGGGGATCTTATAGAAACTTACAAAATTCTTAAGGGGTTGGACAGGCTAGATGCAGGAAGATTGTTCCCGATGTTGGGGAAGCCCAGAACAAGGGGTCACAGTTTAAGGATAAGGGGGAAATCTTTTAGGACCGAGATGAGGAAAACTTTTTTCACAGAGAGTGGTGAATCTCTGGAATTCTCTCCCGCAGAAGGTAGTTGAGGCCAGTTCATTGGCTATATTTAAGAGGGAGTTAGATGTGGCCCTTGTGGCTAAAGGGATCAGGGGGTATGGAAAGAAGGCAGGTACAGGGAACTGAGTTGGATGATCAGCCATGATCATATTGAATGGCGGTGCAGGCTCGAAGGGCCGAATGGCCTACTCCTGCACCTATTTTCTATGTTTCTATGTTTCTACTGATTACAGTCTTAATTGCAGTCACAGGAAGATATTATCAGGCAGACAAAGGAAAAGATTCAAGGATACTCTGAAAGCTGACCTGAAAAAAATGCATCTGTTCCATGGCCTTTCAAAGTGGGGAAAGAGCATTCAATATGGTGTTTGGTCTTGAGTCATGCATTCGCAGCACGTAGAAGCTCAGTGTAAATGCTGGAGAAAGGAAAAACTATAACCTGCCTGTCTTGACAGCTGCCTCAACCATCTGCAGGAGTCTGCAGTTCCCACTTTGGCCTCATTGACCATTTCATAATCCACAAAAGGAAACCTCGGTCTTGAGTGACTGAGAAGGACAACTTAAATGAAACAATGCGTGACGTGGAAGGCAAACGCGAGAAAATCTGTGCCGGTTACTGCAATAAATAAAGTTAAAAGGGGATCTTGACACTAATCCCTAATCCCATGGAAAGAGGAATCTACTGTAAATAATGTCAACATGGGATTAACACAGGCTTCAAAATTGTCATGGGTGAGTTGAATCAAAGGTCCATTTCTAGGCCGTAGAGCTCTATGACTCCGTGGGTCTCTATGACTTAACAACCACCTTGTTTTCTGCCCTTGTCAAACTCTTACGTGCTGGCAAATACATTTACCTAGCAGTCGCAAATAATGAGAGGGCGGCTGGTCAGGGCAATTCAAAACTAAAGGGTTGTTTATGTTTTAATTGTATCTATTAAGCCATGCTTCCTGTTAATGCTGTAACAGAGGTTTATTTATACCTTGCAGACAGTCCATGGAGAAAGTATCCAAGATACCCACTTCCCCCCAGTGGATTTTATACAAATAGTTCAACTACATAAGCTTTAGCTTTGAACATAAAACATTGAACATAGAATAATACAGCATGGGAACAGGCCCTTCAGATCACAGCATCTGTGCCGAACATGATGCCAAGACTAACTCTTATCTGCCCGCACACAATCCATATCCCTTCATTCCTTGCACATCCTTATGCCTATCCAAAAGTCTCTTAAATGCTACTATTGTATCTGCATCAACTAGCACCCCCAGGACCATGTACCAGGCACTCTGTGTAAAAAATGTTTCCACACATATCTTTTACATTTTGCCGCACTCACCTTAAAGCTATGCCCTCTAGTATTTGATTTTTTTGCATTGGGAGAATGATTCTGACTGTCTATATATATATATGTCTTTCATAATTCTACTTACTTCTATCAGGTCTCCCCACAACCTTCGCTATTCCATGGAAACCAATTCACGTCTGCCCAACCTCTCACTGTGGCTAGTACCCTCTAATCCAGGCATCATTCTGGTAAACTCCCTTTCAACCTTTCCATAGCTTCCACGCCCTTCCTGTAATGGGGCAACTAAAAGTGCACACAATACTCCAAATGTGCTGTAATCAAAGTCCTATAAAGGTGCATCATGACTTCCTGACTCTTATACTCAGTACCTTGTGCCTTCTTTACAATGCTATTGACTTGTGTTGCCACTTTTAGTGAGTTATGGACTTGGACCCCAATGTCCCTCTGCACATCAATGCTATTAAGGGACATTCAATTAATTGAATATGTTCCCTTTACATTTGACTTCCCAGAGTGCAACAACTCCATCTGCCATTTCTCTGCTCTTCTATGTAGCTGATTTATATCCTGATCTATACTTTAACAGCTGTTCTCCTAGTCTGCAACCCAGCAATCGTTGTCAGCTGCAAACTTACCAACAAAACTTCCTTCCACCGGCTTCATAATTTGCAACTTTTCTATCCTCCAGCTTCACAATTCGCAACTCTATGCCCTTTTGGGCTCACACTTGTGTTTTCAACGCTGGTCTTTGTCCAACAACCTGCCAATCAAAAAAACCTTAGCCAGTGTTCACCTATTACCTCCCCTGCTTCTAATTTTCTTTCCCAATTCCCTATCCCCCTCATCCCTCACCTTGATTGGGTGGCACAACCGCGGTGGCTTCCTCGCCAACAGTCGGTCTGTCCCTTCTCTGTTTTTATTATTTTAAGTATGTCTTAAAAGTATGTTTTAATGAGGAATGCGGATTCCACTGAGGTGGATATTTATGTTAAATTTTATTTTATGTGGCTGTGTGTATTGTTGCTTTTCACTTAGTATGGCTGTATGGTAACTCAAATTTCACTGTACCTTAATTGGTACATGTAAACTTAAACTTGAACCCCCCGCCCATCCCACAATCAGTCTGAAGAATTATCCCAACCCAAAACATCACCTATCCATGTTCTCTTAACCCGCCGAGTTACTCCAGCATTTTGTGTCCTTTAAAAAAATTCATGGAATTGTGATTACTCTAAACAATGATCTCTGCTGAGATCATTCTAAACAAATATTCATAATTCCTTCTTGCTAAAATTTATAAGAGATCTCTGGACCAGTGCCATACCCATCAGAGCTACATATTGAAAATTAATGGCATTCCCCTGCATTCTCTGATCTTTCACAATGAAAGCGTATAGAAAAAATACTGGGAGGAAAGTTTTGAGAGGGATGGATCCAGGAAATACCCTTAAACAATACAAAAAGTGAAATTACAACTTTTGCAAATACATGGTTTATTCTTTTGAAATAGAGAATTATGCTTTTATCATTTATAGTTAGCACCGTGTGGGGGGGGGGGGGCGGTGCGGTGTCTCATTGGTGGGCTGGTCCCCGAACGCGGCGTCGGCTCTCACGCGCCCCCTCGGAGCTAATCACCCCCACATATTCCGGTAGAGATTTATGCCGTGGACTCCGAAATCGCCTCATCTGAAAAATTCATGCTTTATTTCTCCAGTTATTAATCAAAATGTTCAAAAATCTGAAAAGACGTGTGGGTTTGTAGGTTAATTGGGTTTCCTTAAATTGTCCCTAGTGTGTTGGATAAAACAAGTGTACGGGTGATCGCTGGTTGGTGTGGACTTGGTGGGCCTGTTTCCACACTGTATTTATAAACTAAAGTATGATGAGTAGGACCCAGTGAGGTGACTAGAAGAAGCACAATTCTAACACAGCCTTCAACAAATTAGAAAGATTTTATTAAAATGTTGTGCATACCAATATAGAATTAATGGTAGAATAATGAAACATAACAAACAAACATAGCCAGCTGCTGCTTTTACAATTATATACACTTGTAATAGAATGCACAAATTTCAGACATGGGGGAATGATTAAGTTAGTTATGTTTCCCATTTGGCAAAAGTCAATTTATTTTTAAAGCACAACTGACAGAATTAAAAAATGAAAATCTGAGTATTGGATCCTGTGCACAAGGAACAACAATATTTCTTTGGTCAACCAAAGAAATCAATTGATAAGGGCAGCACAGTGGTGCAGTTCATTGAGCCGCTGCCTCATGGTGCCCGAGACCCTGGTTCAATCCTGACCTCGGGTGCTCAGTGTGTTTCCTTAGATTTGCTCCTGCATCCCTAAGACATGCCAGTTGGTATGTTAATTGGCTGCTGTAAATTCCACTAATAACCTGTGGAGAATTGATGAGAATGATGGAAGAATAAAGAAAATGGGAGTAATGATGGGTTAGTGGAAATGGGTGGTTGGTTCAGATGGTGGGTCGCAGGGCCTGGTACCATGTTGTATTTTTCTTTGACTAGGAACTGTCAGTATGGCTGGTGTGCTTTGTAAATTAGCACATTAGCGGCATCTGTTGATTCCAAAACAGTACTGCAAGTACGTTTCCATTTAAAATATGTATATAAAATTAAGACAAATGTCGGCCTGTGAGCAATTATTTTACAGAGGATTTGGAACACCATAACAACAAAATACTTTTCCATTCTTCCCCCTCTAATTCCTAGAAAACTGTCAGCTTCCACCAGAGGTAGGAATCACTATTACACTTAACCTAACAATGCTCCTTACCATTAATAGGAGATAATGGTCTAGGTTTAATGGTCTCTCCAAAGAGACAGGAGCCCAATTAAATAGTTTAATAAGGAGACATAGTTAGTAAATTTGCTGCAAATTGGTTGAAACCCATCTATAATTTTAAAATCAAATGGCATCTGCAAATCAAATTCTGCATCAAACAGGTAGCATTATTATTGACACTCCCAAAAGCGAGAGTTTACATTCCCTTCCATCCTTGTATGAGATACAATTTGACGAAGGAATTGTCTGTCAAAATGTTTTCAGTAATAGAATCATTTAAAATCCAAATTTTAATACTTACAAATAACATGACACAAATGCAGACACAAAGAAAATACTTGAATCCGACATTCCATCTTACAAAGAAAAGCATTAAAAAAAACGGTTTGATTTCAATGGAAATCCCAGAGTGTGTGCAGTTCTGATGCAGAGGAACTGAATGATTTGGAGCACACCTACAAACCCCCCCACCCACCCTCACCCCTCCCCCCACCCCCCCTCACCACCACCACCACCACATGTTTTAGACAGCTCGACTATGGGAATCAACATTGGAAATATTTTTCTTTTTAAAAAGAATGTAGGATATAGTTTGGGAATAAGTCAATTTTCAAATGTGTTAAGCAGAAGTTTCAACGATCATAATAGAAGAATGAAGCGCTTCATCAATAGCAGCGAGACTTCACAAAGCCAATGACTCCTGCTATAATCAGCGCCGTTTGTAGTGTGCCCGATGTGCATTGAAGGTTGAGTTATTTCATGGGTGCCGCAAAGAACACATGTCCCGTTTATTGCACCACAAGTCCACAAAGTGCAAGATGGGCTGGCTCAGTCGTTTCACAAATCACCATAAAGAAATCATACATCTTTCAACAGCATTATGCATCCAATATTTAGACTGTAACAAGGTAAATATCCAATTGTTGCCGAGGCTTCATGCTTTTTGAACTTTTTATAATCTCCAATTGTTATTCAGTTAACAAGATATTTCATTTCGGAATAAACAAGAGGAAAAATAATTGAGCAGGCACGGTAGATAACAAGCCCACTCTTCAACAGGGCCCGTGGTTTTAGGTACCAAGGCTCTACCTTGAATAAGAAATATACAGCATAGAATGCGACAGCAAAGAAGTGTCCGATCAGAAGCATTGGTTCAGGAGAAAGCCTAAAAGAAAGAGAAATCAATTAGATTGTTGCATGTATTTTAAGGGGCAAAGTCACCACCAGCTTGACGTCAGGCCAGATGACAAGTTTTTAGTTTAGTTTAGTTTAGAGATACAGCGCGGAAACAGGCCCTTTGGCCCACCGAGCTTGCACCAACCAGCGATCCCCGCACATTAACACTATCCTACACACACACACAGTAGGGACAATTTTACACATACCAAATATACAAACCCAAGCCAATTAACCTACAAACCTGTACGTCTTTGGAGTGTGGGAGGAAACCGAAGTTCTCAGAGATATCCCATGCAGTCACGGGGAGAACGTACAAACTCCATACAGACGGCATCTCTGCCGCTGTAAGGCAGCAACTCTACCGCTGCACCACTGTGCCGCACTTAGTTGTAGAATTATATCCCCAGTATTACAGAACTGACTCACTTTTCTTCTAACAAGGTTGCATCTCAGGAGCCTTGTCTTGGAGAAGAAAAATCACCCTTATTTGCCATGTTACTCATTGTATCTTGATTAATAATTAACTTTGTAATTTGAGTCATAATGTTTATGTATTTTATGCCCACAGTTCTGCTTTTAAATATTACCCGTTCTTAATATTAACAATCACCCAATTACTTTGGGTGTCTCAAATTCATTAAAATGAAGCGCTGAATGGAGGCCAGGTAAACAAAGAAACAGACAAATAGGTGCAGGAGGAGGCCATTTGGCCCTACGAGCCAGCACCGCCATTCATTGTGATCATGGCTGATCATCCACAATCAGTAACCCATGCCTGCCTTCTCCCCATATCCCTTGATTCCGCTAGCCCCCCAGAGCTCTATCTAACTCTCTTTTAAATTCATCCAGTGAATTGGCCTCTACTGCCTACTGTGGCAGAGAATTCCACAAATTCACAACTCTCTGGGCAAAAAGTTTTTTCTCATCTCAGTTTTAAATGGCCTCCCCTTTATTTGTAGACTGTGGCCCCTCGTTCTGGACTCGCCCAAATTTTGTACAATTCTATAAGATACCCTCTCATCCTTCTACAGTTCCAGTGAATACAAGCCCAATCTTTCCTCATGTGACAGTCCTGCCATCCCGGGGATTAACCTAGTGAACATATGCTGCACTGCCTCAATAGCAAGGATGTCCTTCCTCAAATTAGGAGACCAAAACTGCACACAATACTCCAGATGTTCTCACCAGGGCCCTGCACAACTGCAGAAGAACCTCTTTTCTCCTATACTCAAATCCTCTCGTTATAAAGGCCAACATGCCATTAGCTTTATTCACTGCCTGCATGTTTACTTTCAGTGACTGGTGTACAAGGACACCCAGGTCTCGTTGCACTATCTTTTTTCCTAATCTGACACCATTGAGATAATATCTGCCTCCTTGTTCTTGCCGCCAAAGTGGATTCACATTTACCTGCATTATACTGCACCTGCCATGCATCTGCCCACTCACTCAACCTGTCCAAGTCACCCTGCAACCTCCTAGCATCCTCTTTGCAGTTCACACTGCCACCCAGCTTTGTATCATCCGTAAATTTGCTAGTGTTACTTTTAATCCCATCATCTAAATCATTAATATATATTGTAAATAGTTGCGGCCCCAGCACCGAGCCTTGCGGCACTCCACTCACCACTGCCTGCCATTCTCACAGTGACCCGTTTATTCCTACTCTTTGTTTCCTGTCTGCCAACCAATTCTCTATCCATGTCAATATCCATATCCATGTCAACATCTAATTTTGCCTACTAATCTCCTGTGTGGGATGTTATCAAAGGCTTTCTGAAAGTCCAGATACACTACATCCACTGGCTCTCCTTCATCCATTTTACTTGTCACATCCTCAAAAAATTCCAGAAGATTAGTCAAGCAGATTTCCCCTTCATAAATCCATGCTGTCTTGGACCAATCCTTTCACTGCTATCCAAATGCGCCATTATTACTTCTTTAATAATTGACTCCAGCATCTTCCCCATCACTGATGTCAGGATAACTGGTCTATAATTCCCAGTTTTCTCTCACTCCTTTCTTGAAAAGTGGGATAACATTAGCTACCCTCCAATCCACAGGAACTGATCCTGAATCTATAGAACATTGAAAAATGATCACCAATGCATCTGGGACCATCAGACCCTGGGGATTTATCAGCTTTCAGTCCCTTCAGTCTACCCAGTACTATTTCTCACCTAACACAAATTTCTTCCAATTCTTCTGTCTCCCTAGATCCTCTGTCCTCCAGTACATCTGGTAAATTGTTTGTGTCTTCTTCAGTGAAGACAGAACCAAGTACCTGTTCAACTCTTCTGCCATTTCCTTGTTCCCCATAATAATTCCCAGTTTCTGCCTTCAACGGACCCACATTTGTCTTTACTAATCTTTTTCTCTTAACATACCTAAAGAAGCTTTTACAATCCATCTATATATATTCTTGACCAGCTTATCCTTGTACTTCATCATTTCACCAAGTATTGCCCTTTTTGTTACCTTCTGTTTGTCCTTTGAAAGCTTCTCACTACTCTTTGCTATGTTATACACCTTTGCTTTTAGTTTTATCCCATCCCTAACTTCCCTTGTCAGCCACGGTAGCCTCTTACTGCCTTTAGAATCTTTTTTCCTCTTTGCAATGAAATGTTCCTGCATCTTCTGGATTATGCCCAGGAATTCCTGTCATTGCTGATCCAACGTCATTCGTGCTAGGATCTAATATTTTGAGGAGCATAACGAAAACACCCTATCTTTAAGGTTAAAGAGCAAACTAAGAAAGCAACATTTGGTGGATGCTGGACATTTGTGGAAAATAAAATAGAGGTACCTCTGTAGAATGGGAATCAGTGTCTAATTACCAGAGTATTGGGTTACTCAACCACTTCATATGGAGTGCAGAGAAGTTAAATTAAAAATCCTACTGCTGCAGAACAGCTCCCCCCTCTGGTTTTACTCTCAAGCTGCAGACCCATAGCATGAGCAGCTTCAGTGTGCTTATCAAGTGAATTCTGCCTTTGAGCTTAATACAGATACGTGCGAGGTGTTGCATTTTGGAAAACCCAGGGCCCTGAGGATGTCATAGACCAGGGGGATCTAGGAGTGCAGGTACAGAGTTCCTTGAAACTGGTGTCACAGGGAGACAGGGTGGTCAAGAAGGCTTTTGGTACATTGGCCTACATCAGTAAGGGTATCAAGTACAGATGTTGGGCTGTGATGTTACTGTAGTACAAAATGTTGGCAAGACCATGTTTGTAGCATTGTGTTCAGTTTTGGTCACGCTGCTATAGGAAGGATAGAATCAGAGAGTGATAGTGTGGAAACAGGCCCTTCGGCCCAACACCCACATCGGCCAACATGTCCCAGCTACAATAGTCCTACCTGCCTGCATTAGGTCCATATCCCTCCAATCCTGTCCTATCCATGTACCTGTATAACTCTTAAATGTTGGGGTAGTTCCTGCCTCAACTACCTACTCTGGCAGCTTGGTCTATACACCCACCACCCTTTGTGTGAAAACATTTCCCCTCAGATTCCTATTAAATCTTTTTCCCTTCTCCTTAAACCTATGTTCTCTGGTCCTCGATTCATTTACTCTGGGCAAGGGACTCTGCATCTACCCGATCTATTCCTCTCATGATTTTATACACCTCAATAAGATCACCCCTCATCCTCTTGCGCTCCAAGGAATATAGTCCCAGCCTATTCAACCTCTCCCTATAGCTCAGACCCTCTAGCCCAGGCAACATCCTTTTAAATCTCATCTGTACCCTTCCCAGCTTGACAACATCTTTCCTATAACATGGTGCCCAGAACTGAACACAATACTCTAAATGCGGTCTCACCAATATCTTACACAACAGCAACATGACCTCCGAATTTCTATACTCAATACCAGGACTGATGTTAAGCTAGAAACAATGCAATGATGATTTACAAGGGATGTTGCCAGGACTTGAGGGATTGAGCTTTAGAGAGGTTGGGCAGGCTAGGACAATTCCTTGGAGCACAGGAGGATAAGCGGTGATCTTACAGAGGTGTATAGGATATAGATAGGGGCATAGATAGGGTAAAGGCAAAGTCTTTTATCTAGAGTAGGGGAATCAAGAACAAGGAGACATAGGTTTAAGGCGAGAAGAGAAAGATATACGTGATAGGAACCCGAGGGGCACATTTTTTCAAGGTGGTTATATAGAACAAGCTGCCAGAGGAGGTAGTAGGGTCAGGTGCTATAGCAACATTTAACAGACATTTTGACAGGTACTTAGATAGGAGAGGTTTGGAAGGGATATGGGCCAAACATGGACGAGTGTGGGTGGGGTATCCTGGTCAGCATGGGCAGGTTGGGCCGAAGGACCCGTTTCCATGCAGTATAACTCTATGAGATAGTAAGATTTTCACCAGGATATTCATGGTGGCTTCTTTAGGTTAGAGGATCCCATCACAAAGTAGGAGTGACCGAATGGTAAATATATTTGTGATCTCTGAACTACCTGAACTATTTAGGCACGCTGATGAAAACTATTGCATGCACATTGCCTCAAGAAAGTGGAGTTGCCTTCCTTTTTATACAGATGAGTGACCTCCATTATTCCCTCCTTTATCCTTGAGCGGTCCTACCTTCTTCCTGGTTACCCTCTTGTTTTTAATGTAGCTTTGAGATTTTATGGGGAGAAGGCAGGCACGGGTTATTGATAGGGGATGATCAGCCATGATCACAATGAATGGCGGTGCTGGCTCGAAGGGCCGAATGGCCTCCTCCTGCACCTATTTTCTATGTTTCTATGTTATCTAATCCATTTTACCAAAGCCTTTTTGTGGTTCCTTTTTGGCCCGAATAATTGCCTGCTTGAGTTCCTTCCTCCTTTCTTTATAATCCTTAAAGGCCCTGTCTGATTCCATCCCCTTAAACCCCATTCCCCCACCCATCACTGCCTTTCAGTCACAATTCAGAAAATAGTCTCCAAAAGGGTTTTCCCAACACTAGTAACAACATTAGAACTTACACAGACAGAAGACCTACTGGCCCCGACACACATTGCCCTCCCAATTTGAAGTAATGAAAACAAGCCATCCGGAGCTGGTGCAAAGAATCTGAAATAAAATAATGATATTTAATGTGTTTAATATATTGTTGACGTATAGCATTCTATGTAGGCATCCACTACAAGGATGTGAATAAACTTCACACGAAGAATACATTCAAAATGTTAGGGCACAAATAAGTTAATAATAATAATAATAAATTTTATTTATGGGCGCCTTTCAAGAGTCTCAAGGACACCTTACAAAAATTTAGCAAGTAGAGGAAAAACATGTTTAAAGACAGAATTCAATTCAAAACACAATATGAGGCAATTCAAGCACAGATGAAAAGGGAGGGGGACGTGGGGCTAAGGATAGGCAGAGGTGAAGAGATGGGTCTTGAGGCGGGACTGGAAGATGGTGAGGGACACGGAATTGCGGATCAGTTGGGGGAGGGAGTTCCAGAGCCTGGGAGCTGCCCTGGAGAAGGCTCTGTCCCCAAAACTGCGTTAAAGAAAAAGCACATCCACTGAAATCATGACAGCAATTCCTTAATACAGTTAAATCTTTTCAACATTTATTCAATGATACAGTTAACACGATTTAAAAAAAATTATTGTTCCTATTAAAAAGCAGAATGCACCAGGAATGAACACCAGAGTAAAATCAAATGCTAATCCGTAAAGGAGGATGTACAATACAAGGGTGGGTATAAAAATATTTCCTTTGCGGGAACATTTGTGGAACAAGGAGTCACAGTTTATTAAAAAGGGTAGAGTTTTTGGAGATGAGGCATTTTATTTTATTCTCAGAGGCTCATAGGTCTTTGGATTTTTGTTTCCTCTTGGCGTCTGAGCTTACATGCTTATTTGGCATCGAAGATCCCATTCATGCCAGTGGTCCAGATGGAGCAACTCCATTACCCCTGCAACTTCTCTGTCATTAGGGGAGTTAATGATAGAGAGCATTCTATCATTAGATCAGATGATAAATTTATATCTAATCATAGAATGCTGTCATCAGCATTCTAATGTTAACTACATTGCTAATCGATGTCATTGTTAGCATTATAACAAGGATACTAAACTAGAGCTTAACATTTGTAGTTGGAATGTTACTAGAGAGTATTCTAAGGGATAGGTTTTCAGGCATTTGGACGGACAAGGGCTAATTAGGGATAGTCAACATGGTTTTGTACGTGGAAGGTCATGTCTCACAAATCTGATTGATTTTTTTGAATGCGACCAAAATGGTTGATGAGGGCAGAGCTGTAGATGTTGTATACATGGATTTCAGTAAAGGCATTTGACAAGGTTCCACATGGTAGGCTGCTCTGGAATGTTAGATTGCATGTAATCCAAGGAAAGATAGCTGAATGGATAGCAAATTGGCTCTATGGAAGGAAGCAGAGGGTGATGGTGGAAGGTAGCTTCTCGGACTGGAGGCCTGTGACTAGTGGTGTGCTTCAGGGACCGGTGCTGGGTCTGTTACTATTTGTCATCGACATCAATGATTTGGATGAGAACATACAGGGCAAGATTAGCAAGTTTGCTGATGATGCAAAACTGGGTGGTTTTGCAGATAGTGAAGAAGGTTGTGAAAGATTGCAGCAAGATCTAGATCAATTGCCCAGGTGGGCTGAGGAATGGTTGATGGAATTTAATACAGAGAAGTGTGAGTTGTTGCATTTTGGGACATCTAATTAGGGCAGGACCTACACAGTGAATGCTCGGCTTCTGGGGAGTGTTGTAGAGCAGAGGAATCTAGGAGTACAGGTGCATGGTTCCTTGAAGGTCAAGTCGCAGGTGGATAAGGTGGTCAAAAAGGCCTTTGGCACATTGGCCTTCAGCAGTCAGAGTATAGAGTATAGAAGTTGGGAGGGCATGTTGCAGTTGTATAAGACATTGGTGAGTGCATTTAGAATATTGTGTTCAGTTCTGGGCACCATGTTATAGGAAAGATATTGTCAAGCTTGAAAGGGTTCAGAGAAGATTTACGAGGATGTTGCCAGGACTAGAGGCTATGAGCTATAGGGAGAGTTTGAGAAGGCTGGGTCTCTATTCTTTGGAGAGCATGAGGATGAGGGGTGGTCTCATAGAGGTGTATAAAATCATGAGAGGAATAAATCAGGTAGATGCACAGTCTCTTGCCCAGAGGAGGGACATCGAGGACCAGAGGACATAGGTTCAAGGTGAAGGGGGAAAGATTTAATAGGAATCTGAGGGGTAACTTTTTCACACAAAGGGTGATGGGTGTATGGAACAAGCTGCCCATTGAGGTAGTTGAGGCTGGGACTATCCCAATGTTTAAGAAACAGTTAGACAGGTACATGGATAGGAGAGGTTTGGAGGGATATGGACCAAGTGCAAGTAGGTGGGACTAATGTAGCTAGGACATGTAGGCCGATGTGGAAAAATTGGGCCGAAGGGCCTGTTTCCACACTGTATCACTGTGACTAATGCTATGGTGCTATTGCTAACATTATCATGATAGTATTATCATCCATGCTGCTATTAATGCTAACTCCCCTTTGCATCTAACTTCCCTTTGGTTCTTTTGCCACTTGCTTACACTGAGGGATAACTTTACAGTTCCCAATTCGCCTACAAACATCTCTTTGGGATCTAGGAGAAAAATCAGAGCACAAGGATAACTTGCAAACTCCAAACAGGCAACATCTGTGGTCAGAGTGAATGCGGGTCCTAAAGAATATGCAGGAGCATCACTAAGTGCTGTGTTACTCTTACCATCTGTAGCAGCAAAAAGTTCATATAGAGCTTGAGCCAGAATATTCACCACAAAGGAATGGGATTTCTTCCTTGCCCAGTGAAATCTTTTCTTGGCCTGTAAAAGAAAAATACTTGCGTAAAAATTATTTTCGTTAATGTTTCTCCAAGACAAACTTGCTATCCAAACACTATGCTCAGTTTTCAAAGGTACACAAAATTACTGGAGAAACTCAGCGGGTGCAGCAGCATCTATGGAGCGAAGGAAATAGGCGACGTTTCGGGCTGAAACCCTTCTTCAGACTGATGGGGGGTGGGGAAGAAGGAAGGAAAAGGGGAGGAGGAGGAGGAGCCCGAGGGCGGGCAGATGGGAGGAGACAGCTAGAGGGTTAAGGAAGGGGAGGAGACAGCAAGGGCTAGCAAAATTGGGAGAATTCAATGTTAATGCCATCCGGACGCAAGGTCCCCAGACGGAATATGAGGTGCTGTTCCTCCAATTTCCGCTGTTGCTCACTCTGGCAATGGAGGAGACCCAGGACAGAGAGGTCGGATTGGGAATGGGAGGGGGAGTTGAAGTGCTGAGCCACCGGGAGTTCAGGTAGGTTATTGCGGACTGAGCGGAGGTGTTCGGCGAAACGATCGCCCAACCTACGCTTAGTCTCCCCGCTTGTCAATTTAAGTTCACCTGTCCCTTCTCTCTCCTAGCTTTTCTTCCCCCCCCCCCCCCTCCTCTCCCCCCCCCCCCCCCCCCCCCCCTCCTGCCTACAGTCTGAAGAAGGATCCTGACCCAAAACGTACACAATCCATGTTCTCCAGGGATGCTGCTTGACCTGTGGAGTTATTTCAGCACTTTGGCTTTTTCGGTGCTTGAATTCATTGGTCTTTAACAAAGAGAAATTGGTAAAAGCTTTCTTAAGGCCAGACAGGATTTTTTTTTCTTATTGTTTCTCTTATAAAACCATAGGATTATAATAAACGTCAACTGGGCACAATTTATATTTTAATTTATCTGCTTTATGAATGTAAGAGGGGTCTGATTTTTATCCCTGGCTTTTGTCCAGCCATTAAAACCCGCCCCCTCACCTGGATTCACCAATTACCTGCCAAACTTTGCCCTGACCCTCTTCTCTTCCAGCTTTCTTCCCCCCACCCCTGAAATCAGTCTGTAGAAGGGTCCTAACCCAAAACGTCTACGTTCTCCAGGGATACCGCCTGATTCACTGTTACTCCAGCATTTTGTGTCCTTCTTTGGAAACCAGCATCTGCAGTTCATCATTTCCAAATTATGGAAGGTTCTTATTTGCAGTGGCCTGAACTTTCACAGGATTGTGCAAATTTGTTACGATTTCAGTGGGCAATGCGGGGAATCCATATTCCCCGCATTGGACAAATTTTCAGCCATTGGCAATTGAACAAATTTTCAGCCATTGCTGGTGAGTTCTGCCAATCTCCTACAACAGTCTTCATCAACTGTAAAAATCATAAACTGGTTCCATCTTGCAGAATTACAAAAGGGAAGAAGGTGCAGGAGCAACCTCCAAGTTTAAGAGCAGCTCATTTCCATCACCATCAGGCCCCTTTGCTGTTTGTGGCTTAGATCAACAATTTGGATGAGAATGTACAAGGCATGATTAGTAAGTTCGCAGATGACACTAAAGTGGGTGGTATCCTAGATAGCAAAGATGGTTAGCAAAAATGGTCAGCAGGATCTTGATCAGTTGGTCAAGTGGGCTAAAGAATGGTTGATGCAGATAAGAGCAGGGTTTTGCATTTTGGGAAGTCAAACCAGGGTAGGACCGTCTCAATGAAGGATATGGTTCTGAGGAGTAGTGTGGGGCAGAGGGATCCAAGTGTTCAGATACATAATTCCTTGAAAGTGGTGGCACAGGTAGATAGAGTGATCAAGAAGGATTTCGGCACATTAGCCTTCATCAGTCCGGGTACTGAGTATAGAAGTTTGGATGGTAAACAAAAGATGCCGGAGAAACTCAGCAGGCGAGGCAGCATCTATGGAGAGAAGGAATTGGCGAGGTTTTGGGTCGAGATCCTTCTTCAGATTTTTCCAGCTTCTGCACTTCTTTCTCAAACAAATAAGTTTGGATGTTATGTCACAATTGTGCAAGATGTTGGTGAGTATTATGTTCAGTTTTGGTCATCGTGCTATAGGAAATATTTTGTTAAGCTGGAAAGAGCGCAGAGAAGATTTGTGAGGATATTGCCGGGACTTGAGGGCCTGAGTTGTATTCAGAGGGTGGGCAGGCTAGGACATTACTCCTTAGAGCGCAGGAGGATGAGAGGGTGATCTTATGGAGGTGTACAAGACCATGAGGGGAATAGATAGGGTGGATGCACAGAGCATTTTACCCAGTAGAGGTCCTGGGTTTAAGGCGAGAGGGGAAAGACTCAATAGGAATCTGAGGGGCAAACTTTCCACACAGAATGTGGTGGGTATATGGAATGAACTGTCAGAGGAGGTAGCTGAGGCAGCTACTATAACAACATTTAAAAGACGTTTGGACAGATACATGGTCTGGAGAGGGATACGAGCCAAACACAGGCTAGTGGGACTAGTGTAGATGGGACATCTTGGGCCGCAGGGTCTGTTTCCCTGCTATATAACTCTGACAAACCCAACCACAAACCTCTCTCAGTTACAAACTACTGTGGATTTTGTACAAGGTTGATCCACACAGTTTGGCTACACTGTTATGATCTGGTTACCGAGAATAACATAATTAACTGTATTATTTATTTGTTGTGTTGTTGCATTAATGTACCTATAAAACAGGAGTATGTTATAATGTCATTGCTCCAGTCCTGGTGCAAATGACATTGAAGCACTCGTGACCCACCTGCAGTAGTGCATCATTATCATGGAGATCCGGAATGCTCAACAGCAGACTTTTCCATATCCTCACGTCATTTAGTACAACGCTCATCCCACCTCCTGTCAGAGGGTGACGCATGTTATACGCATCACCTAAAAGCAGCACACCTGGGTAGAAAAGATATTACAATGTCTACATTATATTCACCAATAATAATCTTACTTCATCAGGAAGTGTACTAGGACATTAGGAAATGGTCACAATTTTGGTCAAATCGTTGTTTCATTAATTGGATTTAGCAAATGATAGTTAGCCATATATCACAAATTTCAAATTCAAGGCCTTTTAAGAACCCAATAAATAATTAACCATGTGATTCATTCGTAGGTTTGCTCTGCCCAACTAGAACTGAAAATGCATGGTCCATGAGGAGAGTATCGTGATGGAACAAGAGTCCTTTTCATTCTTCAGTAAATTCTGAATGGAAAAAAAGATTGACTTTGAACCAAGGACTTGAGGGTTTTTTTTTACAATAACTGTGAATGTTTTACAGAAGTAATATTGTGATAGATTCACATTAATGTGCAGCCCTGTGGAACAGCGATAGAGTTGCTGCCTTACAGCACTAGAGACCCGGGTTCAATCCTGAATACAGTTGCTATCTGTATGGAGTTTGTACGTTCTCCCTGTGACCAAGACTAAGAGATGCTGCCTGTCTTGCTGAATTACCCCAGCATTTTGTGTTTACCTCCCTGTGACCACGTGGGTTTCCTCCAGGTGCTCCGGTTTCCTCCCCCATTCCAAAGACATGCAGGTGGGTAGGTTAATTGGCTACTGTAAATGTCCCGAGTGTGCAGGATAGAACTAGAGTAGGGGAGATGACGGTCGGCGTGGACTGGTTGGGCTGAAGGACTTGTTGCCGCGCTGTATCTCTAAACTAAAACTAAGTTTAAGGAAAAGATACCTTTATCACAGTTTAAGGATAAGGGGGAAATCTTTTAGGACCGAGATGAGAAAAACATTTTTCACACAGAGAGTGGTGAATCTGTGGAATTCTCTGCCACAGAAGGTAGTTGAGGCCAGTTCATTGGCTATATTTAAGAGGGAGTTAGATGTGGCCCTTGTGGCTAAAGGGATCAGGGGGTATGGAGAGAATGCAGGTACAGGATACCAAGTTGGATGATCAGCCATGATCATATTAAATGGCGGTGCAGGCTCGATGGGCCGAATGGCCTACTCCTGCACCTATTTTCTATGTTTCTATCAGTTAATGCATTTGTAATCACATTTAGTCATAATCTTGGACAAAATATATAATTTCACATTTAAAGTTCATCAGGAATTCAGGCAGTGCTGTTTATTGAACAACACTTCAAAGGACTTCAAAGATAGCAAGCAAGAGCAAAAATACTTTACCATATGTTGAAGCATACATTTTGCAAAGTCTCCGAAAAAAAATAAATTCAAATCACAACAAATTTACCTGCAATATTATCTGCATTGATTTTAAAATAGGAAAAGCCACAGAGTGCTTTCAGACACCTGATTTTTCTCCTGTTTAAATTAATGAAAGCAAACCCATGCGACTTTTTTTCGGTTATTTGCAGCTGTACCTGATTTGTTCACTGGAGACGGAGGGAGAAAGCTCGCAGGCATTGTCCTTAGACGATCATTCTGAATTGCAAGCAGGAATGGTTGTTTTATGTGGTCTGTTAAAGAGAAATAAGGATCTAGTATAAAGCTTACAGGCCCAGCATTAAGCACACATTTGAAAGCCTTGATTACGTTCCAGTTCAATAAAATTGTGTGTCACATGCTGCCACTTGCAGATCATTGGTTTAATTGAGACAGAACAAGGGTGGCACGGTGGCATAGCAGTAGAGTTGCTGCCACACAGTGCCCAAATTTTGATCTTGACTATGGGAGCCGTCTGTATGTTCTCCCTATTTTTCCGGGTGCTCCGGTTTCATCCCACAAGACGTACAGGTTTGCAGGTTAATAGGCTTCCGTAAGTTGCAAAATTGTCCCCAGTATGTACAGTTGTGTTAATGTACGGGGTGATTGCTGGTTGGCGTGGCCTTGGGTCTAAAGTCTAAAGAATCACACCAGATTGTAATATATCCTATGTGTAAGTTTGGGAGTTACTTACTACTCGGGACATGCCTATTTAAATTGTACATACATTTATTTTGAAAATATAATTGTGATGAGTGTCTGCCCAGTTTCCCTGCTTTGTTTTCCCCATAGCTACCTTTGCTGTGGTGAGAGTTTATAAAATGACCATATTCTGATTTCATAGGTGAAAATTAACCCCACGAAATATAGACCGCAAGGTCAAACGTGCGTTGTCAAAAACTGTGGGGACGTCATTGGTTCATTCAATAAATGGGAGACATGTGGGCTAACCAGGCCAAGGATAACAAAGGGAAAAATAGGCCTAAACTTACAATTTTAAAACAATCATCCACCATTTTACCTGGAAGCTGTGGATGGATCTTCTCAATCATGTAATCTTTAAGATGTCTTGGCATTTCCCCTCTGATGTCCACTAGTACCCTTGTTTCGTTGGATGAAATTTGGTAGACAAGAATAGGGCTAGGGTCGGCAAGGATAAGTTCTGCATAGTTAGGTTTGAATTGTGGCACGTCCTATAACCATAAACACAAACATGAAACTATTTGATTTTTAAAATTATGGTATTGATAGATAGCAGTACACCAGGCAACCATTCAGCTTAATGCATTGATTTAAGAGTGTAAATATTTGCTAACTATTTTTAAAGTCCAAGATTCTAGGAAACTCTCAGAGAAAGCACAATGCTGTTTTGGAAAAAAATTAACATGAGATCAGAAAACAATGTTCAAGGTCACGAATCTGAAGACAACAAAATGTCAATTTTTCAGGGCTTTATGACTGGGTTCATCTTGATATCGTCTTGGTGGGATGATAGAAACATAGAAAATAGGAGCAGGAGTAGGCCATTCGGCCCTTCGAGCCTGCACCGCCATTCAATATGATCATGGCTGATCATCCAACTCAGTATCCTGTACCTGCCTTCTCTCCATACCCCCTGATCCCTTTAGCCACAAGGGCCACATCTAACTCCCTCTTAAATATAGCCAATGAACTGGCCTCAACTACCTTCTGTGGCAGAGAATTCCAGAGATTCACCACTCTCTGTGTGAAATTTTTTTTTCTCATCTCGGTCCTAAAAGATTTCCCCCTTATCCTTAAACTGTGACCCCTTGTTCTGGACTTCCCCAACATCGGGAACAATCTTCCTGCATCTAGCCTGTCCAACCCCTTAAGAATTTTGTAAGTTTCTATAAGATCCCCCTCAATCTTCTAAATTCTAGCGAGTACAAGCCAAGTCTATCCAGTCTTTCTTCATATGAATGTCCTGACATCCCAGGAATCAGTCTGGTGAACCTTCTCTGTACTCCCTCTATGGCAATAATGTCCTTCCTCAGATTAGGAGACCAAAACTGTACGCAATCCTCCAGGTGTGGTCTCACCAAGGCCCTGTACAACTGCAGTAGAACCTCCCTGCTCCTATACTCAAATCCTTTTGCTATGAATGCTAACATACCAATCGCTTTCTTCACTGCCTGCTGCACCTGCATGCCTACTTTCAATGACTGGTGTACCATGACACCCAGGTCTCGTTGCATTTCCCCTTTTCCTAATTGGCCACCATGGCAAAATATTTCTGACGCTTTCTCCAGTATTTGGTCTTATCTTCCACTGAGGTTACAATGGTCATTGGGGACATTTACGCCTATTTTCTGTATTAAATCACTTTCAGTCATGGGAAAGTGCCCACCCCTCTCAATTTACATCACCACAAGCAAATGGTACAATCACAAATTCCACATGCATGGTTCTGATGCTGTAGATGGACAGTAGAGGATGCAGGGTGATGGGAGAGTTTATTTTTCTCTACTCACTGATGTCACTGATTTTAAAGCCCTCGATTCACATCCATTTCTACTCATATTCATAACTACTATGTATACACGTATCCAAATAGCATTCTGGTATTTTAATTAGATGAGGTGTAAAAACAATACGAAGCACGTTTGAACAATCTTACCTTCATTATGAAACCAACAAAATGAGATGAGACGCTGACTTTGGTCTTCACCAGGTTTTTCCTGAATTTAGAGAAGTGTCCATCAGCAACCACAGTCAATGGACTGGACAGTTCCTGGAATTAGAAAGACTTTTGATTATGTTTTAATGTTTTATGTTTAATTATGTTTTAATATGTGAATCACCCAATGTATTGAGGTGCCATGTTTCAATTATGACAAAGTAGCCTGAATAAGTTTTTATATCTGACGAATCTCTAGAAATAAGTGCCAGGACAACATGCTTTGTATCATTATCACATACCACTGATGCAATGTTGAGTTCAGGACATATCAAGGATCAACTCTGGAACCTCATTGGCCTGACGAACCATCAAATTATTATGTCTATTTATTCAGTGAAAGTTCATCAAAGCATTCAGCTCAGTATTAGGATGTTTTGAAATGTTATGCTTTCATAAGAAAATACATACGTAGTCTGATCCCTACCAAATATAACTTTTTACTGAATTGCAAATAATATATAGCATATAGAATATTAATGAAGGGATATTTTTGCTATCCTTTGAGATACTTAAAAATTATATTTTCAAAGGCCAGAGCACATACAGAGGATGATTCATTGATACAAGTTGTCCACATTACTACATTTTTAGGCAATAAAACAAGAACAAATATCACTTTGAATTCAACACAGGAACTGTTAAGCTTTATAAATGGGAAAGGATTTTTATGTGTACATTATTTTTGCCATCACATGCTACTGCACATCCAGACTGCAGGGTTAACTATTCAGATAAAAAAATGTACAAACCTTTATCGCTCCACTTTCTTTTTCTCTGTATTGGACTCCTGTAACTCTCCCATCTTCCTCCAATAAATGTGTCACGGTTCCTTCAATGAACTTTACACTGGAACACAACCATTGAGATGTTCGACAATTTCAATTTTAGACAAGCATAATATAAAAAATATTACATTAGCAACTACCCAGATTCCAACAGTATCTTGTGTCAACAAACTTTTGGTAGTGTATCAATTCTTCATCAGGATTTTTCAGCTGCTGCCAAATATTGTATTGACTATAGAATTTGTAATGACACGTTCAAAGATCAGCAAATGTCTTGATACTTGCACGTTTATTTTCTCACATTTTTGTGACTGCCTTAATGATTGGCAGAATAATTATACCCAATACACGTGGGTGGACCTGAATCGGAAGGGGAACCAATATCCTTGCTGGCAGCCTCGCGAGTGCTGTGCGGGTGGGTTTAAGCTAGAGTTGCAGGGGTATCGGAGCCAGAGCAGCTGGTTTGTACGTGGAGGGACTGATGGGAAGATAAAGATAATGAACAAGTTTCAAAGGAAGAAAAAACAGAAACAGGTTAATGAACACGATGAGACTGGTGGGATGAACACGTTTATTGCAATGCAAGGAATATTATAGGTAACGCGGATAAGCTCAGAGTCTTGGTCAGTGCATGGAACTATGATGTTGTGGCCATTACAGAGACTGGCAGCTCAACGTTCCATGGTTTTGATGTTTCAAACATAATAGAGGGGATAGAATAAATGCAGCAGTTGCAATGCTGTTCAGGGAGACTATCCCAGCTGGATTCAGAGAGCTCATACTGGAGGGATCATCCACCAAAGCAAAATGGATACAACTGGGTAATATGAAAGGTACAATCACTCTGATGGATTATACAATAGGCCTCCTATAACCAAATGTGAGAGAAGCAAAGGATTGTCATTATGGGTAACTTCCCTAATATTGACTGGGACTTCCTTAGAACAAGCATCTAAGACCAGATAGACTTTATTAGGTTCCCGAAACAGTGTGGCTAGTCCAACTGGACGAAATACCATATTGGACCTGGTATTGGGAAATGGGCTTGGCCATTGAGGTGATTGGAGAGCATTGTGGGAACAGTGTTCACAACATGTCTCAAGATAGCTATAAAGATAAGACTGGACCTCAGGGAAAATACCAAATTGAAGTGGGACAAATAGGATAGCAGTGCTTAAGAAACCTTTACCTAGTCACATGATTACGCAGGCAATGGAGGGACAATGGAGTATGTGCAAGCAGGAAGCATTATTTTAAGTAGGCATCGTTCAGCAATGACACTGTGGGCTAAAGGCCCTGTTCTTGTGCTGCATTGTTCCATGGAAATTGTGAACCAATAATGAGTCTCTAAGGAACGCTTACTTTGGCTCAGCCATTGCAGTATTTCTCAGGCCCATTATGAAATGTCCGTGGTGAAATGCTGTCCCACATTGCACCTGGCCATCTTCATTCAGAGGATAAGGGATTTCCACCTGTGTCTTGCTCTCCATGTCATGGATGACATAACCTTTGACGCTGCAACCATCATGACCTTCAACTGCACCTGGTCAAGGAGAAAGCATGGAATATAGAAAGCCTTTCGGGAACAACTTGATAATTAAAAACCCTCAATTGTAAGGTGAGCTGGAAAAGAAAATCATCCTCCAGAGACAAGTGCATTAGATACATGATTCAGGCCATGAAATGATCTAAGAAAATATTCATTTTCCCCATCTGTCAGAAATATTGGTATTGTACATTAATAGTCCAGCCACATCTTTCTGCAACCCTCTCCTATTGCAATATATTAAGATTGGGGCAAGGTTTAACTATATTTCTGGCTGAGTTGATTTCAATTGTTCAACTGAAAACTAAACTTTTGGTATAATTTGCAGTATACTTATTACTTACCTTTCCACGTTCTCCAGAGATGCTGCCCGGCCTGCTGACCTCCAGCACGGTGTACTGTTTTCTAAAAAATTAGTTATCTGTCTGTTTGCTGTGCAAAAATGAATAAGTAATAGAATGATCAATTCTCTACACTATTTAATTGTGCATGAGGGAGAATTCATTCATTAAAATCAGGTAAAATGGTTTTCTAATATATTCTCAAAGCATTGAGCATCAGAAGACAATGTTAGGTCAAGCCATTCTTTCGCAAAATTTCAATGGCCTGCAAGCGATTTATTTATTATGAAGGATGCAGAGTGACGCTCGTCAATTTATTCCTAAACTTTCCCCACTCCCCTCCAAGGAAGTAAAGGAAGAACCTACATGCCATATTAAGCAGAATATTAATAGAATGGTTATATTATCAAACCCATGCAGAAACCAAGATGTTAATATCTAAGATCCAAGTACTTTGGTTCATTGCTACTAGGAATAGTTTATTCCTTTTTAGGGTAGAGAACAAAGGGATACTCAAAGCAACATCTAGAATTATAAATGGAGCAGTTTGTGTTTGAGTGCACTGGTTATTTGAGCTGGATGAAAACTATTCCACAGTGAATCATTCACGTCCCTTTCACAATACTATTGTAAGCGAAGAAATGCTTTTGAACCATCAATCCTCTTTTTGTGTGGGAAACATGCAGTCAATATTTGCACAGCAAACAGACAGATAACTTTAATTTTTTAGAAAAAACTACACAGTGCTGGAGGACAGCAGGTCAGGCAGCATCTCTGGAGAACGTGGAAAGGTAATGCTTCGGGTCAGGATCTTTCTTCAGACTCAATTTCGGAAATGCTGATTGAAACTAACGGCAGACCTGAAACAAGGGATAATGCCCTTCGCTTAAATAGCAAAACGGTATCCTTGGCATCCAGCAGAGAGTGAAGATGATGTATCAGTCCAAAAGCTCACATCTCTAAGGTTGCAGCCTTCTCTCAGTGCTGCACTGCAGCATCAGCCTTGCACTCAAATTTCTGGAATAGGTTTGGAAAAATCGAGGCTTCTGGCTTAGAGGGAAGAGTGCAACCAACAGGAGCATGGCAGGGAAAACTAAAGGCAAGAGGAATCAATCCAAATTTAAATTGAAAGTGAGCAAGTCTCCCCCAAGGTTTTTTCATTTTGCAGTGAGTCATTGCAAGAATATGCAATTTGTAGAGATTTTCTTCTTGCCTGAAAGGAAACTGGATTTGTTTCTGTAACTAGAAACAATATTGGAGGAAGTAGGTTAGGACCATACATTTCATGTGATCTGTGAATGAGGTCTCTTGCAGTACATACACTGTGCAATTATTTCTTCCCCCCCCCCCCCCAGACTGATGTGTTTTTTTTTCTCCCCACGTTTGTTGGGCCTGGGATGTTGGTTGTTGGTGCACATACAGGCTAGATGGAACACAAACAATGAATTGCTTTTGCTGCCTTTCTTCATAAACTTTCTAAGTAAAACATCAAAGTTAGACAGGAACAGATTAATGTTTTGTTTCAAACCTTTCAGTTATGTTAAACCCCTATTTCCTCCACTTGCACTTTATATTTTATATTACTTTTACATCTAAGTCAAGTTATGTATTTTTAAATAAATAAAGCACTCAAAGTTGCAGGTGAAATGTTCAAATGTCTATTGTTATGGTTTAATTATTTCCATTTCTTGCAAATATTTAGAGCCCTTAAGAGCCAATCTTATAGTACCTCCAAGACCGAGTGCCTTCAATGCCTGATATCCGCCAGGCTGCAACAACTCCCCAACAATCCTGTCTGGCTCTTTCAGGTCTCTCTCAATCACTGTCACGTTCCTCCCATCCCTCGCAAGAACAGCGGCCATAGCGGAACCAAGGACGCCAGAGCCCACTATGATGATCTCTGGATCATCTTGGGAAGATGTTCTGGTGCTTGACGAGTATTCTGAGAAGGTGGCAGTTCTTTTCTTTTGCTGTATTCAAGAGAGAAGGAGAGAAAATCTTCAGTTTTCTCATTTACTGACATAAATATATTTATGTCTGCCTGCTATACATGTTATTGGCTGAAACTCGAAGCATAACTGGAAACAACCTCATTTCTCATTACATGTCCCCATGAGCTCTGCTGGTGATATACCAAGAATCCAAAAAGCCCAGTGAAATATAAGGAGATAACACAACCTTTATTTGGCCATTTTAATGCAAGAATCCTGTAAAATTATCTTCCCCAGTACGATCATCAAAGTCATGACAAAGTCATGACAGTCCTTCCGAAAAATTATTATTGATTATATGTTGGCAAAACAGTCTCTTGCAATATCCCTTGCAGTGGTCCCAGTTATCATCTATTCTCAATTAGTGGCATCAGATATGGTTGTAATTATGGAATCACAGAGTCTTACAACACAAAAACAGGACTTTGGCCCACAATGTTCAGGCTGACAATCACATAATCATTTACCAGCACTTTCCCATAATAATCTTAATAATTCAAGTGTTTGACCAGAGTCTCTGCTTCTTCACCTTCACCAGACAGAACATTCCAAACTTCAATTACCCTCTCCTGCGAGATGTTTCCTCAAATCTCCTGCAGACCTCTTTACTCCCTACCTTAAACCTATGTCTTCTCTTATCGACATCTCTGACAATCTACTATTTTTTTGGAAATCCCAATAATTCGGCAACTGATTCAATTTCCTGCACTCCCTTTAAAACTCACAGGGACATAGTTTCCCGTGATTCCATAAAAACTCAGATGGTTCACTGGAAAAATTATTATCCAACTGTACAAATCTAAGGAATTGATTTTATAAAAGCATTTTGCTGCGTTAATTTGAGTAATAGCCAGTTGTCCAGTGAGTCTGCCAGAGTCCCAATGGTGATGGATTACTGTATCCCAACATTAATGGAATTCATTCAGCAACTCAGAGTATAGATCAGCTATAGTGTAGAGCTGAAGTCTAAAGAGTCCAAACAGAAAATATAGTCTCCATTAAATTAGCTTTCAGCTAAAGTAACAGCCGAGGGATCTTTATTTTCCAACATGATCTGGAGACTTAAGTGCATGAGTGAGTATGAATAAACAGAGGTCAAGATACACTGCATTTTCTCCCCATCATCATGTAGTCTGCGTGTAATAACTTTTTGTGCTCAGACTTTGAAGAATGGCGGTCACAGTGGCGCAGCGCTAGAGTTGCTGCCTTACAGCGAATGCAGCGCCGGAGACCAGGGTTCGATCCCGACTATGGGTGCTGTCTGTACGGAGTTTGTACGCTCTCCCCGTGACCTGCGTGGGTTTTCTCCGAGATCTTCGTTTTTTTCCCACACTCCAAAGGCGTACAGGTTCCTCCCACACTCTAAAGACGTACTGGTCGGTGCGAACCCGGTGGGCCGAAGGGCCTGTTTCTGCGCTGTTATTCTAAACTAAACTAAACGCCAATAAATTTGCCGGCAGGTAGCACTGGAAACAAGACAATAGGGACGTTAGAGAAAGTGATAAAATGATAGAGCTTCAAGAGTGTTCTATTATCATATTTCCTAAAAGGGAACAATTAAATTCTTACTTACAGTAACACAACAGATATGCAAACATATAATTGAATATATATATATATATATATATATATATATGTGTGTGTGTGTGTGTGTGTGTGTGTGTGTGTGTGTGTGAATAAAATACAGAATATAAAACAAAGCATATATTAATACTAATAATAGTACAAAGAACAAAAAAAAACAATACCCCCAAGTCCATGTAGTTGATAGCTGATTTGGAGGTTGTAGTGTTAAATTGCCTGATGTTTGGAGAGAAGCTGCTGCTCTTGAACATTTTAGTTTTCAGGCTCCCATACCTTCTTCCCGGTGGCAGGAGTGAAATGAGAGCATGACCAGAGCGGTGTGCGCTTCTGATGAAGCTGGCTGCCTTTTTGAAGCTGTGACTCCTGTAGATCCTTTCGAATATGGGGAGGTCAGTACCCGTGATGGACTGGGCAGTGTACACAACTTTTTGCAATCTTCTTCGTATTTGGGCGTTTGAGTTGCCAATCCAGGCCGTCGTGCAATCAGTCAATATGCTCTCAACCGTACATCTGTAAATGTTCAAGGAAGTATTTGTTGACATACTGAATCTCCTCAATCTTGTAAGGAAGTGGAGGCATTGATGGACTTTCTTTATGGTTGCATCAATGTGCTGGGTCCAGGACAAATCTCCAGAGATATGCACACCCAAAAATTTGAGGTTTTTGACTCTCTCCTGTTGATGAAGACGGACGGGTCTGTGGATCTTCGACCTTCCTCTTCCAAAGTCAACAATCAGATCCTTGGTTTTACCGACATTGAGAGCAAGGTTGGTGTTCTGGCCAGTGGCGGACTGGCAAGGGTGTCAGCTTGCCCGATGGCAAGTGGGCTCCTGATGAAGTGATAGCAAGTGATGGCAAGTGGGCACCTGTTAAATGATAGCATTGTAGTTGTGGGTGGGCCCCCTTTGTCTCCTGGCAACCAATATTTTTAGACCCAGTCCGCCACTGGTTCTGGCACCATTTGGTCAATGGATTAATCTCCCTCCTCTACCCTGAATTTGTCCATCAACATTGGTGTCACCAACGAATTTGAAGACAGAGTTGGAACTTTGTTCGGCTACACAGTCATGAGTATAGAGTACACGGAGCAAGCAGCTTCTGGGTGTTAAGTTATGCTCTTTGTTTCTCACTTACACAAGCTGTACCACAAGTCTCAACAGGCTTGACTGATGGGTCTGGAACTAGGGTAGGTCATTTAGGATGGATCTTAAATTTCCTCACACAGAGGGTACTGAATCTTTGGAAATCTCTACTCTGGAGTGGTGGAGGTGGGGTGGAAGGGGGTCATGATCATTGAATTAATTCAAAACAAAGAATGATAGATTTCTGGAGATTCAGGAAATCAAGGCACATGGAGTTATGCAGGAAATATTGTTGAGGAAGACAATCAATCAAAATCTTGGCGAACAGCAGAGCAAGCTTGAAAGTCCAAATAGCCTACTCCTATTATTCTGAACGATCTGTTGTAATTGCCATATTTGTATGTGCCTGTGAACTTAATGTATAAAAAAACAACATAACTGCAAGTTTTTGAAAACAAAACTTCCATGATAAGTTTGCCTGAGCAAAAGATGAATACCACACTCCCAGAAACAGGACTGTGAATGTTGGAGCCACTATGGTGCAGCTAGCAGTCACTCTCTCACAGCTCATGACACTTGAATCCAGGTCCTGACTGTGTGGAGCTTGCACATTCTCTGTGATTGTGACACATTGTGACATCCCAGAGAAATTGTTCCTAGATTTACAGGGGCGGGGGGGGGGGGGGGGGGGGGGGGGGGGGGGGGGGGGGATTAGTGTAAACATGGAGTTGATGGTCTGCATGGAGCCGGTGGGCTGTATACCTCTGACCATGAAATTGATCCACTGGTTTTTTTTGTCATGCATCATCTCTGTAACTCTTCTCCAAAATCCTGCCACATCTATTTAAAAAGTGTACATGATGTCTCAGTTTATGGACATGTCCCAAATGACATCACCTCCAACATTTATGGCAGCACACAATAGTAGCTATTAGAGTAGCTACTTAATTGTGTCAGAGACTGGGGTTTAATCCTGACACTGCTATCTGTGCAGAATTAGAATCGGGTTATACAGCATAGAATAGATCCCTCGCTGACCACATCTATGCTAGCCATCATACCCATCAATGTTAGTGCCCCGCCTGCTTCAATCCCATATTCCTCTATCCCCTGCTCATTCAAGTGCCTGTGAAGATATCTCTTAAATTATCTACTTAGAAAAGTAAGGGAAGAGATTTCAGGAGCCGTGACAAAGACCTTGCAGCCACTCTAGCCATAGGCGAGGTCCCATAGGACTGGAGAGGAGCCAATGTTTTTCCATTCTTTACAAAGGAAAGTGGAGATAAACCTGGGGTCATTAGTGGTGTGTCTCACGCCAGCTCCTTGAAAATGGCAACATGGGTAGATAGAGTGGTCAAGGCAGCAGATGGTATGCACTCCTACATTGGTGAGGCATTGAGTTCAAGTCAGGATGTGATGTTGCAGCTTCTAAGACCTTAGTTCGGCTGCATTTTGCAGTATTGCATGCATTTAATGATCGTCCCATTACAGAAAGGATGTGGAGGCTTTGAAAAGGGTGTAGAAGAGGTTTACCGGAATACTGACTGGAATAGGTAGTATTAGCTTAAAATGAAAAGTTGGACAAACTTGGATTGTTTTCTTGGGAACATCAGAGGCTGAGGGGAGGCCAGATGGAAGTGTACAAAGTTACGAGAGGCATACATTGGGGCGATATGGTGGAGGCAGATATGATAGTGGTGTCTAAGTGGGTTTTACATGGGTATGCAGGAAATTGAGGAATATGGATTATGCATGCAGATGAGATAAGTTTTTCTTGAATTCAGGGCTGAGTTGTGTGCCAAAGATCTATTCCTGTGCTATACATTGCTATGTTCTAAATGTTGTTGGTGTTCCTGCCTCACTGACAGCTCTATCCAGATACCAACTACCCCGTAAAAATATTTCCTCTCAAACCCCCTTTAAACAGCCTTCTCTCATCTTAAATTAATGCTTTTAGACACCCTAAGATGGGAAATAAACACTGGCTATCCAATATCTGTGTCGCTCAAATTTATGTACCAGGGAAAAGACCTAGCTTTTCCAATTTTTCCTGTTAACAGGACCCCCATGGCCCCAATTCAGGCAACATCCTTGCGAACATCTTCCGCAGTCTCTCTAACTTAAATGACACCCTTCTTATGGTGTAAGTGTGCACAATACTCAAAGTACAGCTCAGCCAACATTTTGTATAACTATAACATTGTGTTCCTATTCTTATACTACTTGTTTCTTTTGTGACCATGTGAATTTCATCCTTGTGCTCCATCTTGACCTACATAACCAAAAGACGAGCAGTTTGGCAAGTTGATTGGCTATTGTAAATTGTCCCTTGTGGGTAGCTGAGTGGTGGAATCTGGTGAAAGCTGATGAGAATGTAGGAAGAATGAAGAAAAAGGAGGATTGTAGGTTGTCCAAATGTATGGCTGATGATTGGTGTGGACTTGTCCTGCTAGAACTCTGAGCACAGCTTAGAGTACTACACCAGAGCACCATCGTGAATTTGTGCTCAAGTCTAGACTGAGACTGGGACCCATAAAACCTCCGACTCAGAATAGTTTGCTACAAAGCAACATTGGAAACTCAGATGTGGCTGTTCCAAATTGAGTATCTGCACTATTGTGTTGAAATCATCTGATATTTTAAGGCACCATTCACTTGCCCTTGGTTTCTTGGTCCTCCAAAATATTCCAAATGGAATTTAAACTGGAGGTCGTGGAGGGAGGACTTAAGCCAGAAAGGGTTATTGGGAAGAAAGAGCTACTTTAAATTTAGTTGCATCTGGTTGGGTAACTATAGCCCGTCCCTTTAGACTGAACTGTCTATGCAATGGTGCTCACAATTATTAAACTTTTATAGTTAATAATTAATAATGAATAAGATATCACTAAATTTAAAGTTGGATCGTTGTTGCTCCTTCTCAACTTTCTTTTAAATAAAGAAAACTACTTCCTTGAAGAAAAGTCTCACTTAACATCGATATCCTTAGACATAAAACATGTATTAATATTTAGATAACCAATCTAAGAATAATAGTCTATTCGTCTATTCCCGCGGTGGTTTTTAACGATGTTATATATCAAACGTTATTTTTAAACCTTCGAATTGCCCATCATTCTTCACACGGCCAACTTTTGTTATTATAACAAAGAGGGGTAAACAAATTAATTTCCTAACAACTAATAATGCATCCACCGAATACTCCCTATGCTCATTAATTATTTCCGAAAATAGCGGTGTAGTGTTTCACAGCAACGGCGTATAGCGATTTTGTTTAAAATTGAAATGCGACTTCAGTTGTTGTTTTACAAATCTAGCTGGGAATCTACAACGAGAAAGCAAACATTAAATAAAAAGGTTGGTGAATATATTGCATGTTGTCAATACCTCCCCCTTATTTAAATGGTCACACACGGGGTTCTCCATCTCCTTACCTGCATTGCTTGGTCCTGCTCAGTGCTGTTGGAGTCTCTCGTTCCGCTGAAGAGCGAGTTTGCTAGGGGCAGGGATGAGAGGAGCTGGCAGATATAGCCCAGGTTGGAAGGCTGTTTTCGGCCCTTCCCTTGCCCACATCGGTAACGATAGGACAACAGTAACCCCAAGGAGAAAAATACCAGAAACGCCCCCAGCATCTCCTTGTTAGCGTAACTCACGTTCACCAAGTCATCGCACTTCTTGTAGACATAAGTAAAAGTAGCAATTCCTAGGAATGTCCACATTTTGCGTTTTTTGTTTAGATGCCCTAACTTTAATTGCACTTCAACAAATGTCCCAAACAACTATCATGTACAGATCAATTTAACAATTTATAGTCGCATCCCTCCATTCATATCATCAGCAATAAAAGTTCCCCGTGATTTCTTGCGCCTGATAATAATACATCTTCCGTCACTTCATCTTCGATTGATCAGTCACTGTGTCAGGGAAAGATAAATAAAATATAAAATTAGACATTGATGTCATTTGAAATCCAGCCTGTTCTTTTTCGGCTGAGAATTATGCATTATAACAGCGTTTACAATGTAATGATTGAATACCAAGTCTCTCCCCCATCCCCCTCATCCATCCCTTTACGATGCTTTTTGTTCGGGCTTCAATGTTACCAGAAGGCAGAGGACGTTCGGCCCATCGCACCTGTGCTATAACTGTATAGGGAGTCATTTAAAACAGAAATCCTCAGCCTACATACACTTTGAATCGGTGATTTCCCCCGGTGTGGGTCTTGCCGCTGGTTGAGGTTGATGAGGTGGAGGCAGCGACCACTGGACCCGCTGTGTCGCTGCTGCTGCTGTAGTCTCTCTCCCTCTAGTCCCGCCACCACCGCTGCTGTTGCTGCTGCTGCAGTCCCGCCCGCCGCCGCCGCAATTGAATGAGATGCAAATAAGGCCGTTGAGTGACAGCTCCTTGGAGCCGGCTCGGCCCCGCCCCTCGCCGCACTGCGGGCCAATGGCGGCGCGGCGTGACGGTGAGCAGAGCTCACGCTATCTGGACGTTGGCCAATCGCAGCGCACGGATCGGATAACGGCTCCGGCCGTCTCCTAGCACGATGTGATGTCACAAAGGGGCAGCGGCGGCGCCGTCATCATCAGCACCAACACCAGCAGCACCAGCACCAACACCAACACCAACACCAGCAGCAGCACCAACACCAGCAGCACCAACACCAGCAGCACCAACACCAGCAGCACCAACACCAGCAGCACCAGCACCAGCACCAAAACCAGCAGCACCAACACCAGCAGCACCAACACCAGCAGCAGCAGCACCAACACCAGCAGCACCAGCACCAACACCAGCAGCACCAGCAGCAGCACCAACACCAACACCAGCAACACCAGCAACACCAACAGCACCACCAGCAGTACCAACACCAGCAACAGCACCAGCAGCACCAACAACAACAGCACCAACACCTCCCCCCCCCCCAGCACCAACACCTCACCTCTTCATTCATTCGCCCCTACATCCTGAGAACATTGAGGAGATTTGGTGGGTCATAGAGGTCTCTCTTGAACTTCTGCAGGTTTCATACAGATAAATGCCAAGCGTTATATTTTGGGAAGTCTATACTTAGATATACGTCAATGATTTGGATGAAGGGATTCAAAGTAACATTAGCAAATTTGCAGGTGACACAAAGCTGGGTGGCAGTGTGAACTGTGAGGAGGATGCTATGAGAATGCAGGGTGACTTGGACAGGTTGGGGGAGTAGGCAGATGCATGGCAGATAAATGTGAGGTATGCCACTTTGGTAGCAAAAACAGGAAGGCAGATTACTTTCTAAATGGCGTCAAGTTGGGAAAAGGGGAAGTAAAACAGGATCTGGGGGTCCTTGTACATCAGTCTATGAAAGTAAGCATGCAGGTACAGCAGGCAGTGAAGAAAGCGAATGGCATGTTGGCCTATATAACAAGAGGAATCAAATATAGGAGCAAAGAAGTCCTTCTGCAGTTGTACAGAGCCCTAGTGAGACCATACCTGGAGTATTGTGTGCAGTTTTGGTCCCCTAATTTGAGGAAGGACATTCTTGCTATTGAGGGAGTGCAGCGTAGGTTTACAAGGTTAATTCCCGGGATGGCGGGACTGTCATATGCTGAGAGAATGGGGCAGCTGGGCTTGTACACTCTGGAGTTTAGAAGGATGAGAGGGTATCTCATTGAAACATATAAGATTGTTAAGGGCTTGGACACATTAGAGGCAGGAAACATGTTCCCGATGTTGGGGGAGTCCATAACCAGGGGCCACAGTTTAAGAATAAGGAGTAAGCCATTTAGAACGGAGACGAGGAAACATTTTTCTCAGAGAGTGGTGTCTGTGGAATTCTCTGCCTCAGAGGGCGATGGAAGCAGGTTCTCTGGATGCTTTCAAGAGAGAGCTAGATAGGACTTAAAAATAGCGAGTCAGGGTATATGGGGAGAAGGCAGGAATGGGGTACTGATTGTGGATGATCAGCCAGGATCTCATTGAATGGCAGTGCTGGTTCGAAGGGCCAAATGGCCTACTCCTGCACCTATTGTTTATTGTCTAATATGGGCAGGACATACACAGTGAATGGTTGGGTTCTGGAATAAATAAATATATCTGTTGTAGAGCAGAGGGATCTAGGAGTGCAGGTGCATGGTTCCTTGAAGGTTGAGTTGCAGGTAGATCGGGTGGTCAAAAAGGCATTTGACCCATTGGCCATCAGTCAGAGTATATAGTATAGAAGTTGGGAGGTCATGTTGCAGTTGTATAAGATGTTGGTGAGGCTGCATTTAGAGTATTGTGTTCAGTTCTGGGCACCATGTTGTAGGAAAGATGTCAAGCTGGAAAGGGTGCCGAGATGATTTACAAGGATACACAAAAATACTGGTGAAACTCAGCGGGTGAGGCAGCATCTATGGAGCGAAGGAAATAGGCAACGTTTCAGGCCAAAACCCTTCTTCAGACTGCAGGGATGTTGCCTTGCACTTTTTTAAAAAATCTGCACTTTCTTTGTAGCTGTAACACTATATTCTGCACTCTCCTTTCTCTATTCCGCCACCTAAAGTGCACAGGTATTGTAATGAATTGCCAGAATTGCACTTTTCACTGTATTTCAGCACATATAACAATTATAATCCAATACCTTCTCTAATTTCAGGCAGTCCTTGCTCTCGCCCCCTTCCCCTCCCCAGCTCTCCCACAGTCCACTGTCTCCGCCTTTTCCTTTCTTCTTCCCACCCCCACATCAGTCTGAAGAAGGGTCTCGACCCGAAACGTCACCTATTCCTTCACTCCATAGATGCTGCCTCACCCGCTGAGTTTCTCCAGTATTTTTGTCTAATCCAATGTTTCTAGTTCTAATTTACCAGAGGAAACAGACTCTCACTATCATTACCTTTTTCCTCCCTTTTTCATTTCAGAACTTAAATATTTTAATGAGATCACCTCATTCTAATCTCAATGAATATAAACTAAACTTACTGAAATTCTCATGATACATACTCTCATCTGTGGTGCGTCACTTTCAAGTCAATGTATCCTTCCTTAGGCACTAAGAACAAAAAGTGGTATCATTTCCTGGTACAAGACTTTCCGATTCTTGTCAGCATATTTTGTGCCTTCTGTATTTGTTTGTTTATTATTGTCATGTGTACCGATATACAGTGAAAAGCTTTTGTTTGTATGCTGTCCGGTTTAAAAAAACTAAAGGTGAATACAATCAAGCCCTCCACAGTGCAAAGATGAAGGATAAAGTGTGCAACATTTCGTACAAAGATATCACATTGAAATCCAATAAAGTCTGATTAAAGAAAATTCAAAGCTCTCCAATGAGATAGGAGGTCAGGACTGCACTTTGGCTGATGAGTGGAGCGTTCAGTTGCCTTGAAAGAAACTGTAGCTGAATCTAGAGGTATGTATTTTCAATCTCCTGCCTGATGGGAGAGGGGAGAAGAAAAAGTGACTGAGCAAGCAGAGTATGGGTCATTCTGTGATAATGCATGTTCCGCCACACAATTTGGATATAACCGAATCGATGAATTGGGGAACACTCTTTGTATTAAACAGGCCTAATTAGTTATAATGTGAATATGATCAGGAACTAGAGAATTTATTAAAAGTTACTTTGGAAATTGGCAAGCAGAAAATAAAATTTTCATGTAGCCTCCCTGCATTAATTTGAAACCATTGTCTTTTAAGAACACAGCTGCTAATTTCACTACTGAAATTAATAAGCAATCACTTATATTGATACCTTTGCAATATTACTATATTGAGCAGTAGCATAACATACAGCCTTTAATATTTTAACTTGCAGTAACAAATAAAGTTATAGTTATTAAGATATTTATTTTTGAAAACCCGGGGGGGAAATAACTGTTATTATGAGTCTGAAACTCTCTAGTCCCGAACTCCCTTTCCCCCCCTTTTTTTTTTATAATGTGATTTTCTGCAACATGAGATTTCTTAGGAATGCAATTATTAGGTTGCAGCAGAACTACCTGTAAGACCTGAGACACAAGAGAGACTGTAGATGTCGGAATCTGGAGCAAAGAACAAACTGCTGGGTAAACTCAACTCTGCAGGACGAACGGATATGTTGACATTTTGGGTTGAGATCCTGTGTTAGGATTTTGTTTTACTATATTTCCTTGTTACTTTATGTGTTATAAAATGGGAGGATGAATCATTCTGTTTGCGTGGATGGGAGAGAGAAAGTTACTCTATGTTGAAGGCAATTGAAGGATTTAAAAGCAGAGAAGTGGACTTTAAAGCTGAATTATTGTTTAATCAGAAGCTGCATGATTGGCATGGGGACTGGCAGGAGATCAGCAGCCATTTTGGATGTCTTCAAGATATCATAAGATTGAACTGGGATGATTGGCTAAGAAAGTAATGGGAAGATGGAAATCTAGAGATAGCAGAGCAGGTGGATTAAGATAGAGTTGGAGTCTGCTGATGTCATGGAATCAGAAGTGGCTTGCTTTAGTGATATTAAGATACAGCCCAGGACTAATTTTGGGATCAAATATGATACTGAGATTATGAATTGTCCTCTTCAGTCTCAGATAATTGTCATAGAGAGGGTTAGATTGAATGGCATAGCATTGAGAGTAACGTGTTAGTACAGATTGAGAGTTGGTTAACAGACAGAACAAAGACCAAGAGTTGCTAGCTCATTTTCTGATTAGGAAGTTGTGGCTAGTTACCTCCTACCCCCCTGGCACCACATGCTTGGGTCTTGGAATCTCCTCTGTCACTATCATACCACCCTTATGTTCTCTCATCTCCTTCTCATTTCTCTGCAACTTAAATTTTATTGAATTGTGAACTTTTCCCATTTCTGTTGAGAGTTCAATGACCCAAAATGTTAACTCTGTTTCTCCCTCCATGGATGCTGCTTGACTTGCTAAGATTTTTGGGCACTATTTTAAATTTATTTCATTTGCAGTATTTTGCTTTTGATCTTATCTGATCACCATCAATTCACAAATATAAATACTGTCGGGGAGTGAGGTTCCACAGGTCTTCTGGCTCCTCAGCAACAATTAACATATTCAGGCACTAATGGCATTGAAGAAAATAAAAATATATTTTCAAAGAGATTTCAGTGCTAATGCCATGTACCAACATAGCTACCAAGATTGCCAAAAAAAATAGGAAGTAACTTCCATGGACTGAAAACATAGAACATAAAAATTCAAGCTTCTGATACTTGCAAGGACATTCCATTTTTTAAAATCTGCTCTTGATATTTGAATTAAAATGATGATTTGGACCATAATTGCTTGAGTGTACAGCCTTATTTGGCCCAATTTGTTGATGATGGTATTGAAACTCTACACAACAGTACTTCCATTTTGTCAGGTTATTCTGCAGTCTTGGACAGTCACTTAAATTTATTTATTTATTTATTTATTAGAAGTAGACATATTATAAAATGTAGTTACATATTATAGTAAAAAAACTTTTCATATACATCAGTCATACATTATTAAAATTTTCCATTATCAATTACTTCTGCTTCTAGTGTTTTTATTTTTTATAGAAAGAGGGAGAAAGAGAGGGTAGAAAGTTACAAAGAAAAAAGAAAAAAAAAAACACAACAGAAAAACAAGGGAGGTGGAATGGGTTACCTGTAATACGTCAATGGAGATAGGTTCGTAGGTTATAAAGTATAGCTTTTCATCTGGTCCTGAGTTCAAGTTTCAGTTGGGCCCTCGTGCTGTGCCAATCTATCCCTTCAGATAGTTAATGAATGGAGCCCAAATTTTATGGAAAAGATCTTGTTTGTCCATTAAGACAAGTCTAATTCTTTCTAAGTATAGGGTCTCCGACATTTCCGTAATCCACATTTTGATTGTGGGGGTTGTAGGGCCTTTCCAAAATTTTAATATTAATTTTTTCCCGGTTATTATACTGTAGTTGAGGAAATTTCTTTGGTTTGTTGTGAGTGTTAAGCTTTGTTCTGATATTCCAAGTATTATTAATTTTGTGTCTGGGTCCAGTTTTGTATTAATAACTTCTGAAGTTATTTCAAAAATATCAGTCCAGAAATGTTTAAATTTTATACAGTTTGCAAACGTATGTGTTAAATTAGCCTCTAGATGTAGACATTTATCACAAATAGGAGAGATTTGTGGGAAGATTCTATTTAGTTTTATTTTAGAGTAGTGTGGTCTATGTAAGACCTTGAATTGTATTAAAGTATGTCTGGCATTTAATGAACATTGATGTATTTGTTGTAAACTTTCGTCCCACATATCTTTCGTGATAGGGTGACCTATTTCATTTTCCCATTTGTATCTATATGGTTCGGTCGGTGGTACCTCGTTGTTTAGTAGGGTGTTATAAATATAAGCTATTAGTTTTTCAGTATTAGGATGCTTGTTCAAACATTCATCAAGAATTTGTGATTCCCTATTCCTGTAGACTTGTGTATTAGATTTAACATAATCTCTAATTTGTAGATATCTGAAGAAATTATTTGAGTGCAGTCCATAATTCTGTTGTAACTCTTGAAATGAAAGAAAAGTACCTTTCCCATAAAGATGTCCTATATTTTTGATTCCATAATTTTTCCATTGTGTGAAACCTTTGTCCATAAAGGATGATTTGAATAAAGGATTATTTACAATGGGAAGGCAGAGTGGTATATTATTCAATTTTAAATCTTTTTTTATTTGTTGATGATGGTATTGAAACTCCACACAACAGTACTTCCATTTTGTCAGGTTATTCTGCAGTCTTGGACAGTCACTTAAATTTGGGGTGGTTGAAAAAGATAAATAAAAGCAAGGCTATCTATTATAGCTTTGAGTAGTAAACCTTATCAATTGACCCACTTCACATTTCAAGTCTAGCTAGATTTGGGAATAAAGTTGGTCAAAAAACAGTAACAACCCCCAACAAATGTTGTGTTGTGATTATTCAGTGGGTCATTATGCATACATCTGCTGCAATGTGCATAATTTAGGGACCTAGAGCAATATTTATTTTGGAATCTGTGAAGGATTTTATGAGAACAGGAGAAAAATATTTGCAAAAATATTAATTTTACCTGTTTCAATGGAGAATTCCACACCAACTTTAAAGGCAATTTGCACTGTCTATGATGCTGCTGAGATTATAGGTCTGAATGTCCAAGGAATATTTCCAAGGAAATTAGGGCAGAGAAATGCAAGTCAATTGTATTCCATTGCCAGCTGGTTTTCCCCGTCAGACTTTCAAACAAACTAAATATAGTTGCACCAGACTGTTTTATAAGGCACAGGTGGGTGCTTAAAGTTCAGACTCTAATGCTACCTGACCTACAATACAACCAGCATTTTCTGCTTTTATCTCAGCTTTTCAACATCTGTTGTATTTTACCTTAAGACACAAATGATAATTTATCAACATTTTGGTGCCTCTGTGAAGTTTTATGAAGATGTTGGTAAGTTTATGATTGTTTTTTCAAATGTATTAATATGAATATATGAAAATACACTTCATTAGAATTTTTTTCATGCAAAGCAATAAAATATTTCTGGATTTTCTAAACTCTGAAGTTAGAATGCTGTCTCTTTTGTTTAGTTAGAACAGGAAGGAGAGGAATAAAGAGTGGCTGTTGGAGGGAATGCTAAAGAAATGCCTTGTAAACACATTGCTTATCCTGTTCAACCCATTACAAGCATCAAAAACATTATGAATTGTAGTTCCTATTACACCGGAATATGGTTGCAAGTATGATTACAGTCACACCCACATACCCTCAAAACATTAGGAAAAATCAAAAATCTGCAAATGCTGGAAATTTGAAATTTTACAGAAAATGCTGGAAATGCAAAAGATATAAATGCAAAAGGTAAGCAACATCTGTAGAAGAGAAATAATGTTTAAGGTTGAAAGCTGTCAGTTCTTCAAGTACTTAAAACATTAACTGTTTCTCATTCTTTTGAATGTTGTACATGGGATTGTGCATGGGATCCATACACAAATAGAAACATTTCTTCCATCGAACGTGTCCAAAGACAGGCAGCTCGATTTGTTACATATACCTACCTATGAGAGAGAAGTGAGTAGAATAGAATAGAATAGAATATTCCTTTAATAATCCTTTTCAGGAAATTATTTGCCACGACAGCTTCAAGACAAACATAACATAACACCACGCTTTCATACATAACAAGTTAAAATACGTTAAAATACAAGTTAAAATACAATTAATTTAAAAAAAGTGCAGTTATTTGTGCTCATTAAAAAGTCTTATTGCAGCTGGTAAACAGGACTTCCTGTATCTCTCCGTTTTGCACATTGGTGCAATCAGCCTCTTGCTGAAGATACTGCTCTTGATCACCTTCAGGGCATGGAGTGGGTGAGTGGGGTTTGTCATTATGGAACCTAGTTTATTTAAAGTTCTGGCCTCTGCCACCTGCTGGACCGTTCGTTGCTCAGCCCCGACCACTGAGCCGGCCTTCCTAATTAGTTTGTCCAATCTGTTTTTATCCGCTATACGGGCGCCATCTCCCCAACAGGCCACAGCAAAGAACAGAGCACTGGCCACCACTGAATGGTAGACACTGCACAGTAGGGGTTGGCAGATATTAAAAGACCTCAGCCTCCTTAAAAAATACAGTCGGCTTTGTCCCCTCCTGTACACTGCCTCCATGTGACACTTCCAGTTCAGCTCACTGTCAAGCTGCACCCCAAGGTACCTGTGATTAGCAACCACCTCCACCTCAGTGCCCTTAATGTTGATCGGCGTTGCTTGAGTCCTCCTCCTCCCCCTCCTAAAGTCCACCACTATCTCCTTTGTTTTTTTGGTGTTGAGATGGAGATTATTGTGTGCGCTCCACTCCACAAAGTTACTTATAATGTCTCTGTATTCCTCCTCATTGCCCCCTTTAATGAGGCCGACAACAGCTGTATCATCCGAATACTTCTGCAAAAAGCAGTTGTTGGTGTTCCATTGGAGATCCGCTGTGTAGATGGTAAACAGGAACGGAGCCAGCACAGTTCCTTGTGGAGCCCCTGTGCTGCTCAAGATGGTGCCCGAGACACTGTTCTGTAGGCGCACGTACTGTGGTCTGAGGGAAAGGTAATCCAAACACCACAGTACCAGTGATGGATCCACTTTCATCTTCTCCATCTTCTCCCCTAGCAGTCGGGGCTGAATAGTGTTGAAGGCGCTTGAAAAGTCAAAAAAAGTAATCCTTACAGATGCATCAGCAGTGTCCAAATGTGTGTACACCCTCTGCAGCATGTAAATGAGTGTTACCAAACTTCTGAATTCACTGGTGTGGAACCCTCTCCATGACAGAAGTAAAGTTCACCGTTTGACCTGTTTTTACAAAATGTTAAATGGTCAGCTCGACATAGATTATCGAATTTACACCAAACCCAAACCTATTAGGAGCAGACAAGGGCATTCGATCCAATTTGATATACTAGCTACCAAGACAGATGTGTACAGCAATTCATTCTTCCCCCCCTGAATTAAAGCATGGAATAGTCTTCACCCTACCATAGTTACTCAACCAGATGCAATTAAATTTAAGGTAGCTCTTCTTCTGCAAGAATCCTTTTTTGCTTAAGTCCACCCTCCACCACCTACAGTTTCAATTCCATTTGGAATATTTTGGAGGACCAAGAACGAAGAATGTTCTCAATGTGACATGTTGGTCGTGGGATTAGATTGTCCATTACCCAGTGGATCACTCCCTTTGACTTTTAAGTATAGTCAATGCATATTTAATTTTGCACCCCATAGAACAGTGACTCATCTCATGGTGAGACGCTGTTCTTTGAAGTACAAATAAAATTTGTAATTAATATAATTGCATATTTAATTGCAAGTATATTTTAAAATCCTCAAACACCACCTCATTACTGCACTTCGTCCGTCAGGCTGGACATTTTCTGTTCGGGCATCTGGAATGGTCAATTACAGTAGATGCCTTGGCCAGATCCCACTGTTGACATATTTCAAAGTAGCCCTGGCCTTGTAATAATTCTTGTTAATTACCAGAGTCCCCAGATCAAATATCCGCATATCTTTTTTTTTAAATAGAAAAAAACATTTTGAACTAAATAAACCTTTAAAATAATGAACTAAAGCGCCCAATAGGGCAAGCCGTTCATTCTGCAGAGAGAGATGCATAATAAATCATTTTTTATTAAATGGGGAGAGTTGTTTTGTCGTTCTGTGACATTAGGAAGAAGCAAAGCAGAAACAAATCATGCATCGCTCGGCATCAGCAAAGTGCTACACTTGGTCACATGCTGGGTTGACAGGAAGGAGTCAAATGATCAACATGGAAGAACGAGTGTGAGCTCTGTGCACTGAACCCTGTGAGATAAGCACAACGAGCCCTTGCACAATTACCTCCTCTTGTGTAATGGGTGTGCGGGGGAGCAACTGATGCCGCCCGTGGGATTTCTCCCCTGGAATTTCACCGAAGTCGGAGCGACCCTGGGATATTCGCCAGAGCAGGAGGGATCATTGCAGCAATGAGCACAGGCTGGGTGCAATAGATCCAGCAGGATCACCGTGTTGAGGGAGAGAGTGTCAGGTCTGTCGGTGCCCGTCCCTAGTTTGCATTTGCCTCTCCTCAGCCATGGTGGATTTCCTGGCGGACAACAACCTCTGCGGGCAGGCGATTCTGCGGGTCGTGTCCCGGGGTAACGCCATCATTGCTGAACTTTTGAGACTGTCCGAGTTCATCCCGAGCGTGTTCAGACTCAGAGACAAAGCCGAGCAGCAGAAGTATGGAGACATCATATGTGACTTCAGTTACTTCAAGGTGAGGGGGTTCTGTACCCGAGTATCCTTAGTTCGATGTGTTCGCAGTCGTGTGCTGGAAAATAAGCAGATTAAAGTTCACTGTAACAGTCTCCCCCTGTTGCATTTTGGTCGCAGCTTTATTGATTCATTGCAATTAATTCATTGCATGTGACATTTAAATTGCTGGTGGTTTTTGCATTATAGTTTCTTGTTTATCTTAGCCTTGGCAAATTTTTGCTGACTTCCCCCAATCTTTAGCCAGTCGTTCATCTCTCCTTCAGATGGTATCGGATCCCCCGCCTACAGTAATGATAGATTCCGAGGCGAGGATTGCAAGAACATTTTATGTGTGGGGGTGGGGGGGGGGGGGGGGGGGGGGGGTTCAAGCAACAAAAAAAAACTGCTCTTGCACCAATTAAACATTATTTTAGCTTCTGTTATACAACCGAAATATTTATCGGCATAATTGAGAACATCCATAAAAGACTTGCGTCGGTTGCACTTCCTGCCCACAAACTACTTCCTGGTGTAATTGTATGATATACAGCATTGGCAATATAGCTTGCAGCATCACTGCTTGTTAGTTAGCTCTGTGCGCCAGGCCTCTCAGTCTAGGTAGCCTCCGCCTGGCCCTGGCTGCCAAATGGACCAATGGAATGCTTAATTTAATGTAAAACACTTACACTGATGGCAGGACTTACATTTGTATAGCACCTTTTACAACCTTAGGCCACATTAAAGCCTCTTGTGAATCCTGTAATAATGTATGACACACCGTGGACAGTTTGTGTGCAGCAAATGCTTATAAACAGCTCTAGGATGTTTAAATAACGTTTGAATGATATTGAATAAGTGATGGATAATGGGCCAAGTGGAACCAGCATGCTTTTTTTTTTTTTTTTTTAAGAGTGCCAGGTGATTTGAATGCACACTTGCTGTGATCATAAATCCCGAGATCATAAATGAGTGGCATATAAATCCAGGGTCTATGTCTGAGCTCAGTTGCCATCATGTTTATCAATAAGAACTCTTGTTACTTGAAGTGGGTCTGGCATGTTTATTGATAATTAAAGTTGAGCACACACTGTTGTTGGGGCTTACTTTGACAATAAAATTGGCCCCAAATTGATAAATGGCAGTTAGAAAAGAGTAGCAAAATTGAAGTGGTGGTGAAATTGGAGAAAGCCAGTTGCATTCCTGTCAACTGATAAAACATTTAAATCAGAATGAATACTCCTGTTAAGCATTTATGATTATTCTTTTAAAGGAATGACTGCTAGTTAACAACACAGTAAATCTTGTTTTAAGGGTCCTGATGACTATGAAGGGAAATTGGACTCTAAGTCAGAGCTTCAGGATCTAGATGAAGAATTTCGTGAAAATCACATTGAAATATTGACAAGATTCTACCTTGCTTTTGAAAGTGTTCACAAATACGTATTTGATTTGTCCAGGTAAAAGTGTGTTCTATTAATGTGTGCAAAGCTGAATTTTAATTGGGGAATAAGAATTAAAACCTGAATTTTATTCATGGCATTGATGAAAAATTACTTTTCTGTTCGGAAATTTAATTATTGATTTATCTATATTGTCATGCCACATGAATACGGGATCTTCGGCCTAACTTGCCCATGCAGAGCAATCTGCCACATCTATACTAGGCCCACCTATCTGCATTTGCCCATATCTCTCTAAACCTTTCCAGTCCATGTACCTGTCCAAATGTCTTTTAAATGTTGTTATAGCACCTGCCTCAACTACCTCCTTTGGCAGCTCATTCCATTTAAAAGTTGTCCCTCGAGTTCCTTTTAAATTTTCCCCTCATTAAACTTATGTTCTTTGGTTCTTGATTGCTGCACTCTTGGTCAATGTCTCTGTGCATTTACCCTATCCATTCATACAGTCAGAGAGTGATACAGCATGGAAACAGGCCCTGCTGCTCAACTTTCCCACACCGGCCAACATGTCCCAGCTCCACTAGTCACACCTGCCTGCGCGTGGTCCATATCCCTCCAAACTTGTCCTATCGATGTACCTAACTGTTTCTTAATTCCTCTCATGATCTTATGCACCTCTGTAAGATCACCTCCCACCGCCTTGCTAGGATTTTAGGAGGTTGCAAGGTGACTTGGATAGGCTGGGTGAGTGGGCAAATGCATGGCAGATGCAGTATAATGTGGATAAATGTGAGGTTATCCACTTTGGTGGCAAAAACAGGAAAGCAGACTATTATCTGAATGGTGGCCGATTAGGAAAAGGGGAGATGCAACGAGACCTGGGTGTCATGTTACACCAGTCATTGAAAGTAGGCATGCAGGTGCAGCAGGCAGTGAAGAAAGCGAATGGTATGTTAGCATTCATAGCAAAAGGATTTGAGTATAGGAGCAGGGAGGTTCTACTGCAGTTGTACAGGGTCTTGGTGAGACCACACCTGGAGTATTGAGTACAGTTTTGGTCTCCTAATCTGAGGAAAGACATTCTTGCCGTAGAGGGAGTGCAGAGAAGGTTCACCAGACTGATTCCTGGGATGTCAGGACTTTCATATGAAGAAAGACTGGATAGAATCGGCTTGTACTCGCTAGAATTTAGGAGATTGAGGGGGGATCTTATAGAAACTTACAAAATTCTTAAGTGGTTGGACAGGCTAGATGCAGGAAGATTGTTCCCGATGTTGGGGAAGTCCAGGACAAGGGGTCACAGCTTAAGGATAGAGGGGAAATCCTTTAGGACCGAGATGAGAAAAACCATTTTCACACAGAGAGTGGTGAATCTCTGGAACTCTCTGCCACAGAAGGTAGTTGAGGCCAGTTCATTGGCTATATTTAAGAGTGAGTTAGATGTGGCCCTTGTGGCTAAAGGGATCAGGGGGTATGGAGAGAAGGCAGGTACAGGATACTGAGTTGGATGATCAGCCATGATCATATTGAATGGCAGTGCAGGCTCGAAGGGCCGAATGGCCTACTCCTGCACCTATTTTCTATGTTTCTATGTTCCTATGCTCTCCAAGGAATAAAGTCCTAGCCTGCCCAATCTCTCCCCATAGCTCAGCCCCTCAAGACCTGGTAATATCTGTGTAACTCTTCTCTGCACTGTTTGGTAGTCGTATCATGTACATGCTATTATACAGTTTGTGGCACCTGTAATTGTGTGACTCTGTAAAGAAGAAGTAATTGTATGTGTTGTTCAATGGCTGTCTCAGCATTGCTTGTTACAGTGACACATAACCACTGTTGAATTAATCTATTTTGTTGGATTATTTCAGATTTCTTGAGGATCTCAATGAAGGTGTCTACATTCAGCAGACCCTTGAAACAGTACTGCTAAATGAAGATGGAAAACAACTTCTTGTAAGCTGCTATAACATATCACAAATACTTGTAACTATTAGAATGTATATGAAGAAAAGAAACAGCAAGCTGGGTGAAACTGAAATTGTGCATGTTGTGTTCATCGAAACAAGTCCAATGGCCCATTGATTCCACACTGACTGCCATTTACTTGTACTCTATTTTATTTCCCTACATTCCCATCAACTTTCCCTGGATTTGACCACTAACATTCACTGGAGCAGTTAGTTACAGCAGTCAATTAACCTACTAACTGGTCAGGATTGAACCGGAGTCCGTGGATTGTGAGTCAACAGTTCTACCTATGCCATCTAGATGTGCCAAGTTACAGATACATGACAGCAGGTAGTCATGCCGTAAAACAACTAATATTCCTAGAAACTTCGTGTTATAGAAAAATCGCTTTAGAATAACACTCATGTCAATGGGAAAAGTATGGTTAAGGGCTGGAAAGTTTCTGATTCGCTGTAACATTTTATTTTCCCTGCAAGAACAGCTGTTCTTTCTGGTTGCAAAAAGTATCATGCAAGATATAAATAGGAAAGTGCATCAAATCACAATAGGATCTACTATTCACCCACTCCCCTGTTTGACAAGAAACTGTGGCACTACAATAGAAGGAAACCTAACAATCATTAATTTTTCCTCATTCTGCCAAGAAATGAAAATGTATCGGGGTATTGTACAACTACATTTTTTTTAGTGTAGTATCAGCGCCCAGCCTTCATATTCTTTATTCACCAGCAGTAGTTTAGAATTTCTTGTCTGAAAGCTTGGAAGAATGTTCTTCTTGTTATCCTACCTACCAGCAAACCCAATGTATCATACAAAGACCACATATATTTGTTTTATTATTGCTGGCTAACTTGGACCTATTGTTGTTCAGTGTGAAGCCCTGTACTTGTATGGAGTTATGCTGCTCGTGATTGACCACAAAATTGAAGGAGAGGTGCGAGAAAGGATGCTAGTTTCCTACTACAGATACAGGTACTGTACACTAAACAAAGGCAAGTATGCACAAGGTCTTGTCATTTCATGTCTTAATTGCAAATAATGTAACCTATTGACATGACTGTATTGCAAGGCAGCGTAAACATAAACTGAGCAAGTGTTCAGTTTTTCCTTTTGCATTCCCATCAACTACTCCCCCCACACCCTTCCCCTATTCCAACAAAATGGGCAACATTTACAATTAACCTACAAACTTGCTTATTTTTGGGATGTGGAAGGAAACTGGAATACCAGGAGGAAACCCATGCATTCATATGTAGAACCTGCAAACTCCACATAGCACCCAAGGTCTGGATTGAACCCGGATCACTGGAGCACTGAGATGGCAGCTCTAACCACTGGACAATACTGTCTCACATTTCACTAAACACTTCCTGTTTGGTAATGCCAGAGCACATGGAATGGAAGGCAAATTACTGTTTCAGTTAGGACATTCTCTAGTCAGCAGGAAACTGAGAGTTGGGACAATTAGTAAGATATATTAACAGGATATGACTAATGGTGCCTCGCGAAGTTTTGTAATGGGGCTGGAGTTGATCATTGCTTTCCAAATGACTTGGATGGAAAACTGAAGGCATACGACATCTGGGCTGTGGTGGCGTTGCGGCGGCGGCGACCTGACTTCGGAGCCTCGGAGGCTTGGCCGCGGGCCCAGTGGACGACAACGTCGGGAGCTCGCAGGTCCCAGGTTGGTGACCGATTCTCGGAAGCTCCCGCAACAACAGCTTCGTCCGCTGGACTGGAGGGCGGCAGGTTCGACCACCCCGGGTCGCGGAGTTTGAACCGGCCCGTTCGCGTAGCTCGGATTCAGCCGCGGGACTTACCATCACCCGGCGGAGGGCCCAACAACGGAAGCCTAGATCGCCTCAACGCAGAGGGAGAACAAGGAGGGAAGAGACAAGGACTTTAAGACTTTTGCCTTCCATCACAGTGAGGAGGTGCCTGGTAGACTCACTGTGGTGGATGTTAAGATAGACAAAAATGTTGGAGAAACTCAGCGGGTGCAGCAGCATCTATGGAGCGAAGGAAATAGGCAACGTTTCCTGCCAAAACCCTTCTTCAGACTGATGGAGGGTGGGGGTGGGGGCGGGGGAGAAGAAAAGAAAAAGGAAGAGGTGGAGCCCGAGGGCTGAGGTAAAGCTGCGAAGGGGAGGAGACAGGAAGGGCTACTGGAATTGGGAGAATTCAATGTTTATACCACTAGGATGCAGGCTGCCCAAGCGGAATATGAGGTGCTGTTCCTCCAATTTCCGGTGGTGCTCACTCTGGCCATGGAGGAGGCCCAGGACAGAGAGGTCGGATTCGGAATGGAATTGAAGTGCTGAGCCACCGGGAGGTCAGGTTGGATAATGCGGACCGAGCGGAGGTGTTCGGCGAAACGATCGCGAAGCCTACGCTTGGTCTCACCGATGTAGATCAGCTGACATCTAGAGCAGCGGATGCAATAGATGAGGTTGGAGGAGATGCAGGTGACCTTCTGTTGCACCTGGAACGACTGTTTGGGTCCTTGAATGGAGGGGGGGTAAAGTGACAAGTGTAGCATTTAAACTGGTGGATGTTAAACTGTGTTCATTGTGTGTTCTGTTATTTTATTCTATGTCATGACTGCAAGGTATACAATTTTGTTCAGACTGAAAAGTCTGAATGACAATAAAGGATACTTTATACGATCATTGTCTTGGGACCTTTAAAAAGATACAATAATGCTGAAAAGATTGAGCAGCAGAGGTTCAAGGGTGATTAGTTATTTGTGTGCATCATGAAAATGGGCAAATCAAGAATATAATCAAAAGCTTAAATGAAATGTTCTTCTCCATGTCTGGAGGACTAGAATATAAGTAGGTGAAAGTTGCCCGATACTGTACTAAATACTTAATGGAATCAGCTGAGTGCTTTGAGCTTCTTTGGGATTGTGCCATGAAAGAGTTATTGTTCATGGAGGTTGCTAACCAGCTGATTCAAAGATTTCAGAATTTAACTCTAGATCAGTACATGTGGTTGGCATTCCTACCTCATACTTTTGCAGACATTCTCAATCCCTTTATTATTTTACACTGAAACGTAACCATTTGCAATTAATTTTTAATTATCCTTTGATCCTCTTAAAATAACATAGATATTACTTCAGATGAGGCCAGTGAGGTTTGTTATGATAGTATATCGAGAGTGAAAGAGGCTGCAGAAAGTGATGGACATTGCCTGGCACATCATGGCCATTGACCTCTCCACAACTGAAAGGATCTAGAGGCAGTGTTACCTTAAGAAGGCAGCCAATATCATCAAAGACCTTTACCATCCTGGTCGCACTCTCGTCTCACTCTTGCCATTGGGGAAACAGGTACAGGGGCTTGAGAACTGTTACCTCCAGGTTCAAGAAAAGCTTCTTCCCATCAAATATAAGCCTCTTGAATCACACTGCACAAATCTAACCTTGCCTCAGGAAAGAATTTCTCTGGCCTCTGACAGATTATACTATTTGCATCGGCTTGTATTGTTATACCCTGCTAACCTGGTGTAACTGGATTTATTGTTTACTAGACTACGGGAGGCCTGGATGCAACCCATTCCCCATGCAATATTCCACCATGGTGTGGGAGAGGGTGGTGTTGGAGAGATGGGGGGGGTGGTGTGGGAGAGGAGGGGTGGTGCTGGAGAGGAGGGGTGTTGCGGGAGGGGGGTGGTGTGGGAGGGGGGTGGTGCGGTGAAGGGGGATGGGTTGGTGCGGGTGAGTGGGGGAGGGGGGGATGGGTTGTGGTGGGGGGGTGGGAAGGGGGATGGGTTCGGGGAGGGGTGGGTGTGGGGTGGTGGGGGGGGTGGGGTGGGATGGTGTGGGAGGCGAGGTGGTGTGGATGGGGGGGGTTGAGTTGGTGTGGGGGTGGGGGGAAGGGGGGGAGTAGTAAAGGGCGGGTGTGGGGGGAGGGGAAAGGAGGGTGCGGGGGGGGAGGGGGGTGAAGGGACTCCACTCAGCGGCCACTGGCTGCGGCACCACACAACACCTCCCAACTCCACACAGCGGCTTTCCAGACCCCACACGGCACCTCCCGACCCCACACAGCAGCTTACCCGACTCCACACAACCGGCTCTTCCGACCCCACACAGCCAGCTTTTCCGACTCCAAACAGCGGCTTTCCTGACTCCACTCTTGCGGACTCAATCAGGACTACTTGTGGACTCAGCCCCGCCTCCTGGGCTTTATTCTCCAGCGGGTTCCGGAAGGGGCGTTACCTTCATGGTAACTGACAGGCGAGAAGACCAATCTGCTGATCTCATGATTTTTTAAACCTTCATAACTTTTGTAAAATTCCATCGACCGGAACTAAACGTGGTGGGTTGGATTAGAGGAGAACGGTGAGTAAGGTGACGAAAAAATCCTATAGATAAACGGTACAGTTTTTGCGCAAATTTTAAAACAAAAAAGCAAACCGGAAGTGGACAAGATAAGTGTTTTAGTAATAGTATAGATTGTAAATGGATTTGTTGTTATGTTAAAGTGCCGGTAAAGGTGCAGCAAGTAAGAATTTGATTGTGCTGCTCCTGGTCCATATGACAATTAAACACATGACTAGTGCGTGTACTTCATCAAACTAAAGCGTTACCACATAATATCACCAGGACTCTCAATTTTAACTGAAGATTTTATTTTAATAAATTTAAAGCTAAGAGAAAGAATGTAAATAATGTCCAACCTTTTAATTTATGAATGTGTTTTTACTGGTGAAATTGGGGGGGCATGGAATAATTTTGGATTTCTTGTTGGTGCTTTTCAGCAGCCAATGATTTTGTGCCCAGACAGTAAGTGACTAATGTATTGTGTCTGTTACAGTGCAGCACGTTCATCCTCTGATTCAAATTTGGATGATATCTGCAAGCTGCTGCGTAGCACGGGATATTCCTCGCAGCCTGGCTCAAAAAGGCCTCCTAATTACCCAGAGAGCTACTTCCAAAGAGTGCCCATTAACAAGACGTTTATCTCAATGGTGGTTGGCCGGTTACGCTCAGATGACATTTACAACCAGGTTAGTGGTCTACAGCATCCAAATGCATGCCATTTAAAACAATGGTGACATCTGAAGGATAGGGGTACTGATTGGGGATGATCAGCCATGATCACATTGAATGGTGGTGCTGGCTCGAAGGGCCGAATGGCCTGCTCCTGCACCTATTGTCTATTAACAGAAAAGAGCACGAGCAGATGATTCCCCAGGTTCGGGAAGCAGTCAGAGGTGAGGGGGTGACCATCTAGGTAAGACCATATTTGGACCTTTGTGAGCCGTTTTGGATCCCAAGTCTGAGGAATGATGTGCTGCCATTGGAGAGGGTCGAGAGGATGTTTATGAGAATTATCCCAGGGATGATTGGATTAATTTATGAAGGATCCAGGGCCTGTCCTCACTGGAGTTTAGAAAAATGAGAGGGATCTCATTGAAACCTACCAAATAATGAAAGGCCTAGATAGAGGCTTAGCAAGCATTTCTGGTTCCTTATCTGGTGTATTTTATCACTTACAAAAGTTTAAAAGGATATATTTCTTTCATTATGCTCCTCAAAATACTAGAATTCATAGCATCACAGGTGGACATTCACTTGTTTGTTTAAACCATTGTTGTCTTTGGCCATAATTAAAGCAGATGTTAACTGCAGCACTCAAGGGAAAAAAATGAAAATTCACCAAAAAACCTACAGTCATTAATTAATTTAAGTTCTCTGTTTTGTAGCTGATCAAGGCCTCATGGAAATCTGTAATGTCCTCATTTAAAAACTTAAAGAAAATAATTCTGTATGTTTCAACATTATCTGATTCTAATTTTAAGGATTTAAATTTCAGTTTTGTGCATATAAATTGATATATAAATCATACCTATGAGCCAGTGATTTTGATTGACAGATCAGTTATGATGTGCAGTGCCCTCCATAATGTTTGAGACAAAGACCCATCATTTATTTATTTGCCTCTGTACTCCACAATTTGAGATTGGTAATAGAAAAAAAATCACTTGTGGTTAAAGTGCACATTGTCAGATTTTAATAAAGGCCATTTCTATACATTTTGGTTTCACCATGTCGAAATTACAGCAGTGTTTATACATAGTCCCCCCATTTCAGTGCATCATAATGTTTGGGATACAGCAATGTCATGTAAATGAAAGTAGTCATGTTTAGTATTTTGTTGCATATCCTTTGCGCGAATGACTGCTTGAAATCTGCGATTCATGAGGACCAAAGTTGTGCCAGTGAAAGTCAATGAAGCCATTATGAGACTGAGAAACAAGAATAAAACTGTTAGAGACTTCAGCCAAACCCAAGGTTTCACCAGTTGCTGGGTGTCTTCTCTGGTGATGCTCTGCCAGGCCTGTATTGCAGTCATCTTTAGCCTATGCTTGTTTTGTGGGCTAGTCTCCTTCAGTTTTCTCTTCAGCATTTAAAACGCATGCTCAATAGGGGTTCAGATCGGTTGATTGACTTGGTTACGCAAGAATTTACCATTTTTTAGTTTTGAAAAAGTCCTTTGTTGCTTTGGCAGTATGTTTGGGATCACTGTCTTGCTGTAGAATGAACCGCCGGCCAATGAATTTTGAGGCATTTATTTGAACTCGAGCAGATAGGATGTGCCTATACACCTCAGAATTCATTATGCTACTACCATCAGCAGCTGAATCATCAATGAAGATAAGTGAGCCAGTACCTTCAGCAGCCATACATGCCCAGGCCATAACATCCCCACCACCGTGTTTCACAGATGAGGTGGTATGCTTTGGATCTTGGGCAGTTCCTTTTCTCCTCCATACTTTGCTCTTCCCATCATTCTGATATAAGTTAATCTTTGTTGCATCTGCCCACAAGACCTTTTTTCCAGAACTGTGGTTGCTCTTTTAAGTATTTCTTGGGAAACTGTAACCTGGCCATCCTATTTTTGTGGCTAACCAGTGGTTTGCATCTTACAGTTTAGCCTCTGTATTTCTGTTCATAAAGTCTTCTGCGGACAGTGATCATTGACAAATTCACACCTGAATAGTGTTTCTGATCATTATATCAGAATGATGGGAATTTGTTTCTCTGCTAAGACCAGCATTCTGTGCTTTTTGATAATTGGCTTCTGCTATGCGAATATTTATTTGGTGAGTGAATTTTGCAGGATTCTGAAGTATCGAGTGTGCATCATAACTCCAATTTTGCACTATCTCTATTATTATAAAACTCTGATCTTGGATGTTTACTTGTGTGTTTGCTTGCTTGAACTTTTTCTTTGATTCACATTTCCTCGAAAACCCGGCACAGTAACTGTGAAAATTTTACATGTTCCGATAGAGATTTACCTCATGATTTCAAAAATCCATTCATCTGAAAATTTGATTCATTATTTCCCGAGTTTTTTACTAAAATTGTTCACCAAACTGACATCCTTTTCAAATCTAACGTGCTGAAGCGAGCTGGATGACGTCACAATGCCTCTGCTCCTCGCGGCAAGCTGACTATTGCCCTCCTCTTCTTTTCCCTACTCTTCTGAGCAACATACATAGATACATAGAAAATAGGTGCAGGAGTAGGCCATTCGGCCCTTCGAGCCTGCACCGCCATTCAATATGATCATGGCTGATCAACAGATGAGGGCCGGTCTCTGTACCGGAGGCCCGGCCACTGTCGCTACCCCCAGGTAGGCTGTGTCCCCCAACAGTACTCAACCAGGACTACTTATTGCCAAGGTGTACAGCCACCGGGGTACTCTAGTCCCTGCCTCTGCTCCTTGCCCCTCCTAACCGTGACCCACTTGTCTGCCTCCCATGGTCTTGGAGTGACCACCTCTCTATAACTCCTCTCTATGACCTCCTCACTCTGCCAGACCAGACAGAGTTCATTGAGCTGCTGCTCCAGGTTCCTAATACGGTCCCTTAGGAGCCCCATCCCGACGCACCTGGCGCAGATGTGGTCTGGAAGGCTATCAGACTCCATGACCTCCCACATCTGACATCCAGAACAGTAAACTGCCCTGGGCCTCATTCTCCCCCCTTACCCAGGATACAATACAAAGTGCTGGAAGAAATCAGCAGGGATCTGACTCCCAATCAGCTGATTCCTCTAGTCCGCTTCCACCAATCAACTGATTCCTCTAGTCCGCTTCCACCAATCAGCGGCTTCCTCTAGTCCGCTTCCACCAATCAGCGGCTTCCTCAAGCCTACTTATTTTGAACTGTGAATGGAACGTTGCAGAGTTGGGTTCCTCCCACACCAACGGCTCCTGGGCCTCTGTGAATCAAAGCCCCGCGATCGGGTTTTAAACTCACCGCCCGGACTCTGCTCCTCCCGCACCAACGGCTCCTGGGCGTTTGGAAATGCTAAAGCTGTGTTGTCTTTGGTTTGGAAATGCTAAAGCTGTGTTGCCTTTGGTTTGGAAATGCTAAAGCTGTGTTGCCTTTGGTTTGGAAATGCTAAAGCTGTGTTGCCTTTGGTTTGGAAATGCTAAAGTTGCCTTGCCTAATTAAAGTTGCCTTGCCTTCTATATAATTAAGTCTCATCTTGACCTAATATTGGGAGAGGGATTATAAAACCCAGATGTGTGGGCGTGGCGCAGTCTTTGCAAGATGGAGGCGTGAGAGGTCATGACTCGCTGTCTCCAGTGGCCTTGCACCCTGCTTGAAATGGTATGAAACTGCACTTGAATTTGGTGGTCTTGCACCATGCTTGAAATGGTAAGAAACTGTACTTGAATTTGGTGACCTTGCACCCTGCTTGAAATGAAATTTCAAGGAATAGCCGTGAGTCAACTGCCAGCCCACCAGCTGTGAGTGAGTGAGCTGCCAGCACAACAGCCTTGAGTGACTGAGCCACCAGCCCAAGAATGCATTTGGCCCACAATGTCCACACAAGCCCTCTGGAAACCAGTCCCTTCAGCCCAAAACACCCATACTAGCGCTCCAGAAAGCCCCCCCACCTAAATGGCCACCAATATTGGAATTGGTGGAGAGATGGAATAGTCCCTGTGATGCTGGGACCCAACGGGTCCCACTTAGGCTAGTATCACCTATACTTCCTCCTTGGACTTCATTTAAGAACCCCGACAGTTCTTTCAGGTGATGCAGAGATTCACTTACACCTCCTCCAACCTCATATACTGTATCTGCTGTTCCAGGTGTGGACTCCTATATATATATATTATCACTATCAATTTCCTTCCTCGTATTTTCTTAAAACATTTAAGTAAAATCTGGAGTGTAGTTCAGCTGGCTGGTAATTCTCTACTGACCTTTGCTTCAGTGCTTCAGACACAAAGTGCCTGGGCAACTCAGCAGGTCAGGCAGCATCTCTGAAGAAAAGGGGTAGTTGACGTTTCATGTCGGGACCCTTCTTCAGTCTGAAGGATACTGACCCGAAATATCACTTATCCTTTTACTACAGAGATGATGTTTGAGCTGCTGAGTTACTCCAGCACCTTGTGTCTATCTCTGGTATAAACCCTGTCATCTGTAGGCTGGGCGATCATTTTGCGGAACACCTTCGCCCAGCGCACCTGAACCTACCTGATCTCCCAGTTGCCAAACACTTTAATTCTCCTCATTCCCACGCAGACCTTTCTGTCCTCGGTCTCTTCCAGTGTCAGAGTGAGGCTAAATGCAAATTGGAGGAACAGCATCTCATATTTTGTTTGGGCAGCTTACAGCCCAGTGGTATGAATATTGATTTATCTCACTTCAGGTAGCCCCGGCATTCCCTCTCTCTCTATTCCTTCCACACCCAAGTTGCACTAGCTTCTCGTTTTCACCCAACAAACAGCTAACAATGGCCTGCTTCTTTTATCATCGTTACTCTTTTATTCATTGTTCTTTATCTCTCCACATCATCGTTTCCCTTATCCCTAACCCGGCTGAAGAAAGGTCTCGACCCGAAACGTTACCCATTCCTTCTCACCAGAGATGCTGCCTGTCCTGCTGAGTTACTCCAGCTTTTTGTATCTATCTTCGGTTTAAACCAGCATCTGCAGTTCCTTCCTATACATCTGCAGTTCTTTGTTTCTACTGGTTTATTAACTATTTTATGAAGTGACTCTCCTCCTCTGTTGTAAAGTGGATCACTAATAAGAAATAGAAAAATAAGTGCAACAGCTGCTAAGCAAGTATTGATTAGTTTATACACTTATGCAGCCTTTGTGACTAAACAAATCGATTCCTGATTTTAAGAGTTATGCCCCTGTCCCACTTAGGAAACCTGAACGGAAACCTCTGGAGACTTTGCGCCCCACCCAAGATTTCCGTGCGGTTCTCGGAGGTTTTTGTGAGTCTCCCCACCTGTTTCCACTACCTGCAACCTCCGGCAACCACCTGCAACCTCCGGGAACCGCACGGAAACCTTGGGTGGGGCCCAAAGTCTCCAGAGGTTTCCGTTCAGGTTTCCTAAGTGGGACAGGGGCATTAATGTGCTCTTCCAAGTTTTCCCTTTGGTGATTTTTGTTTTTGTTTTCTCTCTTTCAGGTTTCAGCATACCCACTGCCAGAACACCGTAGCACTGCTCTAGGCACTCAAGCTGCTCTGCTGTATGTCATCCTTTACTTTGAACCTTCCACTCTTCACACACAGCAAGCCAAGATGAGAGAGATTGTGGATAAATACTTTCCTGATAATTGGGTAAGACAAGATATGCTGCATGGTTTGCAACGATTCGCTTCTCGGATTAGATCAGCAATCCACAACAGTTTTCTGTGTAGATGAGAATTCAGACATGCAAACTAAATGGTCCAATAAAACAATTGATTGCTTTAACATGTCCGGGGGTTTCATTTTTTTAAATACTGAGCAGCTTTGAGATCATGCCATTAAATTAGTTCTTCTAAAACATGGAAAACAATAAAACTGCTGGAGTGACGTTTTTTTAGTGACTAGACTATTGTTCTTGCTTTCAATGGGACCTTGCCCAGAGTTGTCCCAGTGCTCGGGCAAGGAAGTTCTCTGGGATGGTTTTGACTGGGATGGTTTTACATTGTGAAGTTCACTGTGCCTGAGTTATTGATCAGTGTGAACACCCAGTCCTGTGGACATCTCACTGTGGAGTGTGTCACAGACGGATTCCACCGCCTGTTGGTCAATAATTGGATCGATCTCCTGAACCAGTGACCGGGGAACTACCGGCGTGTGTTCTTTCTGAACTGAACTCACTGTGGAATGAATCCATTAACGGAGCCACTCTGCTGCCGGATTGTAAGTTGTCCCTGCCTTCCCTCTGGAACCCTCCTCGTCCCCATCAGATGCCGAGTTCCCAGAACTCTGGTTAAACACGGCCGGCCACGGTCTGTGAAACCGGCCCCATCAGAGTCTGCGGACGGGGTTAACGAAAGAAAGGACCATTCCGCCTATTGTTGCGTGTAGCTGTTCGTGAGAGAGTGGACGAATGTGGGGCGAGATTTAATTTCCAGCAGCATGTAAATGATGGAACCACAAGGGTTGGCAGTAGCGAAAGTCTGTTTCAACAATTTGTTTATTTTCAGCTGTTTTAAAAAAAACAACACAAAGCGACCTGAATGATCGGCACTTACTGCCGATGTCCTACATACTGCCATTGATAAAGTTACATTACTATACCGCAAGGAGTGAAGAAATCCATATATATCACACAATACTGTAAAAGTTTGTTTGGCAAAGTTCTTACCAGGCACACCAATAACTGCAATGAGCGTATAACTGTTATACCAGTGTCTCAAACTAACTGTTATGTTCAGTATAACAGTTAGCATAAAGCAATAAAACCAACAAAATCATCGTAGTTTTGTACAAATGAACCATAAATACACCTAGTTAATAGTATTGAAAGAAGTATTTTCTTACCTCGAAGCAAAACTGGAAAATACGGATGAAACGCAGGTCTGTATACACGCAACAGCTCAGCTGGCGAGAATGTTTATCGCGCATGACCTATGACCTGGGAATGCGCAGTTGAAATACCAAACTTACTTATTCCCCCTCATGATTTTATTTACGTAGATAAGATCACTCCTTTGCCTATTGCGCTCCAAGGAATAAAGTCCCAGCTGAACATCGCTCTCGCTATAGCTCAGGCCATCGAGAACTGGCCACATCCCCGAAAATATTCTCTGCACTCTTTCCAGCTTCATGACATTCTTCCTACAGCAGGGTGACCAAAACTGAACACAACAATCCAAATGCAGCCTCGTCAATGTCTTGTGAAACTGTAACATAACGTCCTGTTTTGTCTGCATAGAAAAACAGTAGTTTATTTGATTATTCCAATAATTGTTCGGCATGGACTTGTAGGGCCGAGATGGCCTGTTTCCGTGCTGTAATTGTTATATGGTTATATGGTTAAAACACTATTCCAGCAGTTTGTTTTGCACAGAAATCTTTTGTGACTCCAGGGTGTCCCAAAGTGTTCAGCGTTTACTCAAATGCCCTTGATCTGTGATATGAAATACATGATAAGCATGCAAAAGCAAGATATTTGCTCAAGAAATGAATGTTTTGGTTTATTTTTGTCTCGTCAGGTAATAAGTATTTACATGGGAATCACTGTTAATCTGATTGAAGCTTGGGAACCATACAAAGCTGCAAAGATGGCTTTACACTATACACTGGAGCAGTCGAACATCAAGGAACAGGTACAATCTCTGAAGGATAATGCTTCACCCAGTTGTAACATGTACTTTGCATTTTGCCCCATCATCCATTAATTGTTGTTCTTAGCACAAATTTCTTGCTAAGAAACCAGTATCCTGCTTTACAATTAAAAAAAAGTCCAACATGATTTAAAACGAGCTGTCCATTCACCATATATTCTGCATTCCGTAGCTAGATCTTCTACCACACGACTCCAGCAACGTGGATTCAGCCCTGACTTCTGGTGTTGCATGTTTCTCAGTGTGCCCACATGGGTTTCCCCTCAGTTCTCCACTTTGCTCCAACCTCTTTGTACTTCCCAATTAGTGAGGGTTGGTAGATTTATTGGTTGTTATAAATTCCCCCTTGTGCATGCATGGTGAATTCCCCCTTGCGCATGATTCTGGTGAACTTCTACCGCTGCACCATCGAGAGCATCCTTACCAACTGTATCACAGTATGGTATGGCAACTGCTCTGTCTCCGACCGGAAAGCACTGCAGAGGGTGGTGAAAATTGCCCAACGCATCACCGGTTCCTCACTCCCCTCCATTGAGTCTGTCCAAAGCAAGCGTTGTCTGCGAAGGGCGCTCAGCATCGTCAAGGACTGCTCTCACCCCAACCACAGACGTTTACCCTCCTACCATCCGGGAGGCGCTACAGGTCTCTCAGTTGCCGGACCAGCAGGTCCAGGAACAGCTTCTTCCCTGCGGCTGTTACATTACTCGACACTGTACCTCGGTGATTGCCAACCAACCCCCCCCCCCCCCCCGGACGCCAGGAAAAAATAATTGCACTACTGTGACTGTATGTACGTAAATATATTTATTTATTGCTCATATTCTTTGTCGCTCTTCTGGGGAGATGCTAACTGCATTTCGTTGTCTCTGTACTGTACACTGCACAATGACAATAAAGTTTGAATCTGAATCTGATGAATCTGGGCAAAGTTGATGGGAATGTGGGGAGAATGAAGTGGGAATTGCCGTAAGTGTAAATGGGGGCTTCAAGGATGTTTTCCCATGCTGGAAGACTATTGTCACCCCTGTTAGCTTTCCCTATGGGTACACGTGTTACATCTGTGGCTAACGATTACACTGACATGGGCTTTCTGATGCAGGCCGGTCGCTATGGTACAAACGTTGACTGCCTGCGCCAGCAAGTGCAGCAGTTTCTAAAGGAAGGCTTCTTGAGAGAAGAATATGTGCTGGACCATATCCCTAAACTACTCAACTGCCTGAGGGATTGTAACGTGACCATTCGCTGGTTGATGCTTCACACTGCAGACTTTGGTAGGTCTGAAGGAAAATGTGTAAAGGGCCTGTCCCACCAGCATGCGATTGCATGCGTCTAGCGCGACCAAACGTGGTGGCTTGAGGCGTACGGCCTCGCGGGGCCGGTCCCACTTCCAACTGCGGAGGCGTATGGAGTTGTGCGGGGCTGGTCCCGACATCATACTCACCAATCGCTTGGCAGGAGGCGGGCTGACTGAATTTGGACGTCGCACGGCGTCGGGCGGTTATGTCATCGCGCAACGGCACGCCGGGCGGTGATGTCATCTCGCAACGCCACGCGCTAGGCATACGCCGTCGAGACGCTGCGTACGGCGTCGAGACGCTGCGTACACCCGTCGAGCTGCGTACGGCCTCAATGCGGCTGCGGGCCGACAGGCCGTTGCTGTGCGGGATTTTTGGACAGTGCAGGATTTTCGGAGCCCCGCCGATGTTGGGACCAGCCCCGCACAACTCCATATACGGTTCCAGGGATCGAAGTGGGACCGGCTCCGCGAGGCCGTACGGCTCAAGCGACCACGTTAAGTCGCGCTTGCCGCATGCAGTTGCGTGCTGGTGGAACAGGCCCTTTAGAATCTGGCACCATTTAAAGGTCTTAATTAGTGTCGGACATTGAAGGATTGATTTGCAACTACTAAATGCAGAAATCTTCCTCGTACCCTAATTTTTTGAAATTGGTTGAATGGACTAAGATTGTTTTGTTGGTCAGAGAAAATTGATGGAAATTGTAACTGATCTGGAAATATTATGTAATTCTTATGCTGAGACCACTGGAGGTCTTGCCCCCAAATCCAAATATTTTTTTATAAAAGGTGCTAGTTTTTGATATTGCAGTATCAATTGTTGATGGGGCTGTGACGAGATGCATGGTTCATTTGGGCAATCTAATTCCTGCATTGGCTCTCCATTGCAGTTCTTCCAAATCTCGGAGGTCTGAGCAGCCATTAACAATGTGAGCCACTTTAATACTGCTGCCTAGGTGAAGTGGGAGCTAATTATCCTTGAAGGAGGAGCCAAAACGACCCTGTGAGCTGACCACCCTGCATGTGAGCAGACTTGTTCCCATGCACCTGCTCATCAATTAGTCGTCACAGATCTCTGCCGTTTATTAGTCCAGCCTCAATACCAACGTATAGCCAGACATCCCCAATGACAGTGTTCGGTTCCTGGGAGCTGTTCGTAACGCGGACTGTTTGTGAGGGGTTTCACAGAGCAGCTGTGATGGGAAAGCGAGTAGGTTTAGGAAGAGCGGACACAAGCCGTCCTCACTGACTCAGTAAGTGAGTCTACTCAGCGCTCCCAGCGGTGCTTGGCTTAACTCGGTCCCCGATTGTTGTGGCTCAGTGGGCGGTAGGGATGGAGAGAGAAAGTGCACAGAAAGTTCCCGTTCCCACCCAACAGCATTTGTGTGAGACAATAGATCTATCCCCATCCATCCTGCTGGTCTCTCAAAGGCTTGTTCATATGTACTATGTGTCCATAAGTCAGATGTGGGTAACCTGGGGAGGATCTGCAATTGAAAAATTGGGAGAGGTTGCAATTTGATGTTTGATGTGATACCACATGAGAGGTTGACATCTAATGCTTCAGAGAGAGAGAGAGAGCGCAGGATTGTTGGAAATTATATAACACAGGAGGCTTCAATTTGAGGCCTTGTCATAGAAACATAGAAAATAGGTGCAGGAGTAGGCCATTCGGCCATTCGAGCCTGCACCGCCATTCAATATGATCATGGCTGATCATCCAACTCAGAATCCTGTACCTGCCTTCTCTCCATACCCCCTGATCCCTTTAGCCACAAGGGTCACATCTAACTCCCTCCTAAATATAGCCAATGAATTGGCCTCAACCACCCTCTGTGGCAGAGAATTCCAGGTCTGTCAAGTCTTGGGCACTATTTCAAGATAGAACAAGGGAGTTGTACCCAGAGTCCTGGTCAGAATTTATCCCTCGTTCAACATAATTTGCAGGAGCTTGCTGTGCGCAAATAAACAGCCATGTTCCTGCATCGCGACACTGGCTCGAAAGTAGCTGCAGAGCACTTTGTGGCTTCCTGAAGGGGAGGTCAATGATGCTCTACAAATGTACATCTCTCTTTCTAATGAGTGAACCCCCTTCTTTCTTATTTTGCAGTGTACGATCCAAACAACAAGCGTTTGCGACAGATTAAGGATCAAGTATTAAATGATTCAAAATACAGTCCAAAAACCCTTTTCCAACTGTTGCTGGACAGCGCCCAGTTTGAGTTTGTTTTGAAGGAGGTACAGTGCTCTTGATCTCTGTGATTGTGCTTCTTGTAAATGATTTAAAAAAACAAAACATGTTCCAGCAAGCAGATTAATTGAAATATGCAGAACTGACCATCTGAAAACATGACCAGTTGTGAGTGGGTAGGATAGTGCGATTGCTGGGGATGGGGATGTTATTGAACCTGACCATCTTTAGCTGCTTCTTTGATGACCTTCCTATGATCAAAAGGCCTGAAATGGAAATTGCACTTGGTTCCCCTCCAAGTTGCACACTGTCCTGGCTTGGAAATATGTTGTCATTCCTCTTCCTTGTGCAATCCTTGTGCCTGCATGGAAAGTTAACAAATTAATTAATACTTGTGTGCCAGAAGTGGACGGGCATGGTTTGATCAGTGGTAGGTCACATTCTTGCCTCGAAATCCCTATGCAATGACCATCTGCAACAAGAAAGAGTAGCTACCTACCGTTGACATTTGCTTTTGTATTGAAAGAATGCGCAGGTTCTTATCCAGCATCTGCTTCGCCATTGCAGGATTACTCCATTTTTAGAGGTGCCATTTTGGCGCTGTGATGTTAAACTAAGGTAATATTCAGTGTTTGCTTTTGTGGCTCATGTTAGTATTAAATATTCAGTATTCTGGACGTTTCATGGGCTTTGCCAACCTCTACAATGCGTCATAGAGCTAATCACCCTTGGATGAATGGCGCACAAAAATGGGCCATTCGTGTTAAATTCCCTTGAAATATGAGCAGCATGATGTATATAAACTTTTTTGGATGTGATGCAGTAATTGAGACAGAATCTCTATCTCTTCACCTATTTTCACTTTTATATTGCAAGGTATTGTGTGTAGATTGATGATTTAAAAAAAAAAAAAATTTAATCCATTTTAGAGTAAGGCTGTAATGTAACAAAATGTGGAAAAGTGAAGGGGTCTGAATACATTCTGAATGCACTGTAAGTTCTTAGGTCTCTCTGTTCCTGATAGATTCAATAAACTTTCTCACAATTGATGCTAAACTGACAGGTCTGGTTTTTCATTCTTTTGTTTTATAATTGAGCACACTGTCTGCATTATTAATGGTGTGAAGGAGAGCAGGTGCTTCTCTTGGCTGGCTTAATTACTTTGTAATTTGTGCTGCTGTCTTTATCCCTTTACTCCCCATTTCTCAAAATTGTTTTTGTATGCAGTAAAGTTATGCCCCTGTCCCACTTAGGAAACCTGAACGGAAACCTCTGGAGACTTTGCGCCCCACCCAAGGTTTCCGTGCGGTTCCCGGAGGTTGCAGGTGGTTGCCGGAGGTTGCAGGTAGTGGAAGCAGGTAGGGAGACTGACAAAAACCTCCGGGAACTGCACGGAAACCTTGGGTGGGGTGCAAAGTCTACAGAGGCTTCCGTTCAGGTTTCCTAAGTGGGACAGGGGCAAGGGGGTCTGGTGCACATCACACTTAATGATAGCAATTCAAAATCACAGCCTCTAATGCTTTTCCTTACGGTCACTTCAATCTATTTTTAATCTTGCAGCAGTAAAAGCCGGTTGTCTTTTATTGGATGACATTTATTTAATTTATTATTTAGATGTTCAAGCAAATGCTGTCGGAGAAGCAAGTGAAATGGGAAAGCTATCAGAAGGAGGGCTCTGAGAGAATGACTGAGCTGGCAGAGGTGTTCTCTGGAGTAAAACCTCTCACCAGAGTGGAGAAAAATGGTATGAAATTTATCTCTGAGTGTTCCTACATTAAATATATAAAGCTAGTTTTAGTTGAGTCCCAGCAGAAATATTCAGAAAGTTATGGCAAGGCTTAATGCTTGCTTTTGTTTTGGCCAAGGAACTAAGCAAAATCTTAGTTCAGCAAAAATGATTGTTGGTCTTCAGCAGTACAACACTGCTCTCCCTTCCTCTCCCTTCCTCTCCCCACTCATTGCAATCACTCCCTCACATCCCTGTCCATGGCCAATGGTCTCCTTCCACGGGTTTAATATGGATTGGGGGTTGGGGTTGCATGTGAGTCAGTAAAGAGTTAGTAATCTCTTGATTGCAGTTATTTTTAAAAATAAAATGTAAAAACAAGAATCTGCAGATGCTGGTTAGATATGCCAAAGATAGACACCAATTGCTGGAGTAACTCAGCTGGTTGGGCAGAATCTTTGGAGAACGTGGACAGGTGACTTTTTGAGTCATGACCCTTCTTCAGACTATCTTCTGAAAAGGAACACCCAGATCAGAGCAAGAAAAGGAAAATCTAGGGAAACTGGGGAACTGAGATTTTAAAAATGAGGGAAGGGATGAATGTGCTTTGGAAAGGTTGTCCTCGTGCTTGGTATGTACATGATGGGAATGAAGGATGGAGCACAAGTATTAGGAAGGAAAAGATAACCTTCCAGAAGAGCACTGGTTTTCATAACGTCAGTTCTAAATTGGATGAGAGATAGTAACTAAAGGATTAATGTCACACATAACATTTTCTCCAAATTTGCTCGAAGATTGTTGGAAGTTCTCCTTTGATCTACGTTACTTACAAAATATTGGTTAGTCTGCACTTGGAGCATTGTGTGCTGGAGGAAGAATGTTGCACTGGAAAGGATTCAGTGTGGGGTCTGGGTTAGAGGACAGTTGCTAAGTGGAGAGATTGGATATGCTGGACTTATTTTCTCTGGTGTGAGGGAGGCTGAGGGGTGACCTGATAGAGGTATGTAAAATGATATGGGGCATAGATCAGGTAGAAGGTCAGAATTGTTTTCCCATGGAATGGATATTGAAAAGTAGATGGCATAAGGTTTAAGGTTAGAGGAATGAGTTTTAAAGGGGATCTTGCTGTATGTTTTTTTTACACAAGGAATAGATGATAGCGAGAATGTGCTACAAAAGGACGCAATGAATTTGGATACAGTCACTGTATCTCAGTATAGACATGCACCTGACTAGACAGGGCATAGAAGGGTAATGGACCTAAATGCAGGCAAATGGAATTAGTGCGAATGGGCAAAAAGGCCAGCATGGACAAGGTGGGCTGAGGAGCTTAGTTGTGCATTGTACAATTCTATGACTATTAATCATAAATTAATTCCAGTAATACCTTAGTTTTAACATTAATTATCGCCTGCGGGTGTAAAAATCAGGATTCTGACCAGGAGGATAAATGCGTGGATGAGGGACTGGTGCAGTGGGTATGGATTCAAGTTTCTGGATCATTGGGACCTCTTTTGGGGAAGGTGCGACCTGTACAGAAAGGACGGGTTGCACTTGAACTCAAGGGGGACCAATATTCCCGGTAGGCAGCGCGGCTCTCGCCAGCAGCGGCCTCTGCAGTCCGTCTGCGTTTTTATTATTTTATGTCTATGTTTTAATGTAGTTTTTGTTATTTTTGTTGGGGTATGTGTGTGGGGGGGTGGGGGTGGTGTGGGGGGGAGGGGGAAACTTTTAAATCTCTCCCTGCACGGGAGACCCGACCTTTTCTTTGTCGGGTCTCCGTTGTCGTTGGGGCTGCAACGAGGAGCGGCCTCCAGCAGGAAAACCGGGGACTCCAGTGCCGAACTCACCTCACCGTCGCGGAGCTGGCCGAGTCCAGAGCGGGTGGAGCTGTGGTGGACGCTGCTGCGGCCCGACCCCCGGAGATCCGGTGGCTGCAACTGCGGGTTTGGCGGACAGTGACACCGGGGGCCCGCGGGTCCCTGCTGGGGGACCGCTTTTCGGGGCTTCCGCAGCGGCGACTTCTCCCGCCCGAGTTGCGGGGTTGAAGAGCTCCTGGAGCGGGGCCTTACATCACCGCCCCGCGCGACTTGGAATGGCGGCGGGCTGCGAGCGCGCGCCGGGGGCTCTAACACCAAGACCCGGTGCGCGAACTTGCATTACCCGGCGTGGTTTTAATGGCCACGGGACAATTCGCCATCGCCCGCCGGGGGCTTTGACTTTGACTCTGACATGGGGGGGGAGAGTGCAGTGGAGAGATAAGTTTTTTTGGCCTTCCATCACAGCAATGTGATGGATGTTTATGTAAAATATGTTGTGTCTTGGGTCTATTTGTTGTAATGTATGGCTGCAGAAACGGCATTTCGTTTGGACCTCACGGGGTCCAAATGACAATAAATTGAATTGTATTGTATTGTATCCTGGCGGGGAGATTTGCAAAGGCTACTGGGGAGACTTTAAACTAGTATGGTTGGGGGGAGGGACTCAAATTGGGAAAGCTAGCAGTCAGTGTGTGAAGCAGGGGGCAGAGAATGGTAGCACTCTGACCCAAAATGTAGGGGAGAGAGAAGAAAAAGAAAATAATCAGAGAATAAGAGAAGGTGGGTTTCTTAAATGTGTATATTTTAATGCTAGGAGCATTGTAAGAAAAGTGGATGAACTTAGAGCCTGGATTGACACCTGGAAGTATGATGTTGTGGCGATCAGTGAAACATGGTTGCAGGAGGGCTGTGATTGGAAACTAAATATTCCAGGATTTTGTTGCTTCAGGTGTGATAGAATTGGAGGGGCAAGAGGTGGAGGTGTTGCATTGCTTATCAGGGAAGATATTACAGCAGTGCTTTGGCAGGATAGATTAGAGGGCTCGTCTAGGGAGGCTATTTGGGTGGAACTGAGAAATGGGAAAGGGGTAGCAACACTTATAGGGGTGTATTATAGACCGCCAAATGGGGAGCGAGAATTGGAAGAGCAAATATGTAAGGAGATTGCAGATATTAGTAGTAAGCACAAGGTAGTGATTGTGGGAGATTTCAATTTTCCACACATAGACTGGGAAACACATTCTGTATATGGGCTGGATGGGTTGGAGTTTGTAAAATGTGTGCAGGATAGTTTTTTGCAACAATACATAGAAGTACCTACTAGAGAAGGAGCGGTGCTGGACCTCCTGTTAGGAAATGAGATGGGTCAGGTGGCAGAGGTATGCGTTGGGGAACAGTTCGGGTCCAGTGATCACAATACCATTAGTTTCAATATAATTATGGAGAGGGACAAAACTGGACCTAGGGTTGAGATTTTTGATTGGAGAAAGGCTAACTTTGAGGAGATGCGAAAGGATTTAAAAGGAGTAAATTGGGACAGTTTGTTTTATGGGAAAGATGTGGAAGAGAAATGGAGTACATTTAAAGGTGAAATTTTAAGAGTACAGAATCTTTATGTCCCTGTTCGGTTGAAAGGAAATCGTAAAAATTGTAAAGAGCCATGGTTTTCAAGGGAAATTGGACACTTGGTTCGGAAAAAGAGGGAGATCTACAATAGTTATAGGCAGCATGGAGTAAATGAGGTGCTTGAGGAGTATAAAGAATGTAAAAAGAATCTTAAGAAAGAAATTAGAAAAGCTAAAAGAAGATATGAGGTTGCTTTGGCAAGTAAGGTAAAAGTAAATCTGAAGGGTTTCTACCGCTATATTAATAGCAAAAGGATAACGAGGGATAAAATTGGTCCATTAGAGAGTCAGAGTGGCCAACTATCTGCAGAGCCAAAAGAGATGGGGGAGATATTGAACAGTTTCTTTTCTTCGGTATTCACCAAGGAGAAGGATATTGAATTATGTGAGGTAAGGGAAACAAGTAGAGTAGCTATGGAAACTATGAGGATCAAAGAAGAGGAAGTACTGACACTTTTGAGAAATATAAAAGTGGATAAGTCTCCAGGTCCGGACAGGATATTCCCTAGGACATTGAGGGAAGTTAGTGTAGAAATAGCAGGGGCTATGGCAGAAATATTTCAAATGTCATTAGAAACGGGAATAGTGCCGGAGGATTGGCGTACTGCGCATGTTGTTCCATTGTTTAAAAAGGGGTCTAAGAGTAAACCTAGCAATTATAGACCTGTTAGTTTGACGTCAGTGGTGGGCAAATTAATGGAAAGAATACTTAGAGATAATATATATAAGCATCTGGATAAACAGGGTCTGATTAGGAACAGTCAACATGGATTTGTGCCAGGAAGGTCATGTTTAACTAATCTTCTTGAATTTTTTGAAGATGTTACTCGGGAAATTGATGAGGGTAAAGCAGTGGATGTTGTGTATATGGACTTCAGTAAGGCCTTTGACAAGGTTCCTCATGGAAGGTTGGTTAAGAAGGTTCAATGGTTGGGTATTAATGGTGGAGTAGCAAGATGGATTCAACAGTGGCTGAATGGGAGATGCCAGAGAGTAATGGTGGATGGTTGTTTGTCAGGTTGGAGGCCAGTGACGAGTGGGGTGCCACAGGGATCTGTGTTGGGTCCACTGTTGTTTGTCATGTACATCAATGATCTGGACGATGGTGTGGTAAATTGGATTAGTAAGTATGCAGATGATACTAAGATAGGTGGGGTTGCGGGTAATGAAGTAGAGTTTCAAAGTCTACAGAGAGATTTATGCCAGTTGGAAGAGTGGGCTGAAAGATGGCAGATGGAGTTTAATGCTGATAAGTGTGAGGTGCTACATCTTGGCAGGACAAATCAAAATAGGTCGTACATGGTAAATGGTAGGGAATTGAAGAATGTAGGTGAACAGAGGGATCTGGGAATAACTGTGCACAGTTCCCTGAAAGTGGAATCTCATGTAGATAGGGTGGTAAAGAAAGCTTTTGGTGTGCTGGCCTTTATAAATCAGAGCATTGAGTATAGAAGTTGGGATGTAATGTTAAAATTGTACAAGGCATTGGTGAGGCCAATTCTGGAGTATGGTGTACAATTTTGGTCGCCTAATTATAGGAAGGATGTCAACAAAATAGAGAGAGTACAGAGGAGATTTACTAGAATGTTGCCTGGGTTTCAGCAACTAAGTTACAGAGAAAGGTTGAACAAGTTAGGGCTTTATTCTTTGGAGCGCAGAAGGTTAAGGGGGGACTTGGTAGAGGTTTTTAAAATGATGAGAGGGATAGACACAGTTGACGTGGAAAAGCTTTTCCCACTGAGAGTAGGGAAGATTCAAACAAGGGGACATGACTTGAGAATTAAGGGACTGAAGTTTAGGGGTAACATGAGGGGGAACTTCTTTACTCAGAGAGTGGTAGCTGTGTGGAATGAGCTTCCAGTGAAGGTGGTGGAGGCAGGTTCGTTTTTATAATTTAAAAATAAATTGGATAGTTATATGGATGGGAAAGGAATGGAGGGTTATGGTCTGAGCGCAGGTATATGGGACTAGGGGAGATTATGTGTTCGGCACGGACTAGAAGGGTCGAGATGGCCTGTTTCCGTGCTGTAATTGTTATATGGTTATATGGTTATAGGTGAGTCAGGAACCCACAGGCAAAAGGTTAAGGGGTGGCACAGTGGCGCAGCGGTATAGTTGCTGCCTTACAGAGATAGAGGCACAGGCTCGATCCTGACTATGGGTGCTGTGTGTACGGAGTTTGCACATTCTCTCTGTGACTGAGTGTGTTTTCTCTGGGTGCTTCCGTTGCCTCTCATGCACCGAAGACACACAATTTGTTGGTAAATTGGCTTCTGTAAAATTGTAAATTGTCCCTAGTGTGTTGGATAGTGTTAGTGTATGGGGGGGATCGCTCGGGCTCAGTAGGCTGAAGGACCTGTTTCTACACTGTATCTCAAAAGAATAAAATCAGCAAGAGTTCTCCATTATTAACATACTTGCATATTACTGCGATGCAAGCAGATGGTTAACAATTCCTAAATTTTTCTTTGGTGTCAGAAAATCTACAGGCTTGGTTTCGAGAGATCTCAAAGCAGATTTCTTCCTTGAATTACGACGACTCAACAGCAGCAGGGAGGAAGACTGTGCAGTTAATCCAAGCATTGGAGGAGGTAAGAAAAAATGAAGCTTTGAACAAAATTGGTCTGCAAGTTGAAAATTAGCTTTGGTAGGTTTATTTAAAAATTCAGGCTGACTCTGAGAATGTCACACAAAAATGGTTGATGTGATTTCCTGGGCTTGCAATAATGAGTGCTTGCAAATGATCTAATTGTTGCACTTCACCTGTGGCACTAGTTGTGCTCCAGACGGCGCTCCAGAAATTAGTCCCTTTGTGATATTTCACATTGCAAATGTATGTGTTGACAACAAAAATCAAACAGCTGATGGAGATGAGAGCAATGATATTTTATTTTATTTCAACAATTGCTTTTTTCTTAAAATTTCCAAATAAAACCAGAATATGCATCTGTCACCATTTTCAGTGCAAGTGATATCACTCCATTTACATCGGTTTTCTTTTTGAAATATTTCTTGGGTAAACGGTGTGTTTCTTTTAACTATGCGTTTCAGTGCCCCATGTACAAGGATGAGCTTGATCCCTTGCTTTCTTTTCTCCCCTGTGTGTTTGTGTGGGCTGCACAAAACTTTGGCACTTTCTCCATACACATGTTATAGCATTCCTCAACCTCTCTAAAGGGATGTGATGAGAATTTAAACAATGACAATGAAGTGGCAATGATTGGTGCGATTATAGCATTGCAATGACGCCGGTCAAGAGCTCGATGCTAGGTGTTGACTCAAAACATGGCCAATTCCTTTTCCCCGCACAGATGCTGCTCATCCCATTGGTTTCCTCCAGCAGTTTGTTTTTTGCTCCATTTTCTGGCACCTGCAGTCTCTTGTATCTTGACTGCATTAAAATAATCAATAAGAGTCGGTATGTCGAGGAGGAATCTCTTGAACTTCTACGGGTGCACAGTAGAGGGCATGCTGACCGGTTGCATCGTGGCTTGGTTCAGCAACTTGTGCGTCCAGGAGTGGAAAAGACTGCAAAAAGTTGTAAACACTGCCCAGTCCATCATCGGCTCTGACCTCCCTACCATCGAGGGGATCTACCACAGTCGCTGCCTCAAAAAGGCTGGCAGCATCATCAAGGACCCACATCATCCTGGCCACACACTCATCTCTCCGCTGCCTTCAGGTAGAAGGTACAGGAGCCTGAAATCTACAACATCCAGGTTCAGGAACAGCTACTTCCCCACAGCCATCAGACTATCATTGTCCTATCTGGGACACATGACAATAAACTCTCTTGAATCTTGAATATGGTTTATTTAAGAATTAAAAAAAAAAAAATGGATGTATGTGTGTACATACCTAAAGCCATGAGCTTATAAGTACAATCAAATATCAATTTCTGGAAAATCTCCTGAATGCTAACATTTTTTCCCCCAAAAACTACTTTATTCATAAAACAAAATCCAACAACTAAAATGTCCAAATAATCACTTGTGTCACAAATCATGTTATTCCAGTAACATGGTGTTAACATGACATTATCATTTATAAACATACTTGGCAACGGTTGATACAGCACATGGATTGGCATACTTAAGGGGATTGTACAGAATAATATAAATTGGGAGATATATCTTAACTCTATTTTGGTTATATTGAGAACCTGTTGTTTCTTAAAATAGGTTCAAGAGTTCCACCAACTGGAAACTAATTTGCAGATCTGCCAGTTCCTGGCTGACACTCGCAGGTTTCTCCATCAGATGATTCGTACCATCAATATTAAGGAAGAGGTCCTCATCACCATGCAGATCATTGGGGACTTGTCCTACGCCTGGCAGCTAATTGACAGGTAGGCATCTTCTTGGATCTGAAGATAGGTCTTAAAATCTGCTATTATGAAAGGATTTGGTTATGCAAAGTGAAACTCTAATCTCCTGTTAAATTGAGGAAACTTGGGCTATTCTCAGTAGCAGAATAGAAATGGGAAAAGACTCAGCAGGTCAGGCAGCATCTGTGGAAAGAGAAAAATTGGAGCCTTAAGCCTGGAACCATTCATCAGAGCTGAGAAAGTGACACGTTAGTCTAGGTAGCAAAGTGTGGGAATTTATCTGAGGGTGAAATAATTTGGTTGTTTGAGGTAGTTTATGCTCCTTTGCACCAAAGGTGGGGCAAATGTTGTAAAATCTGTGTAATGCATACTTCGGCAAGCGAGAATACACAAATGACAACATGTCAACATCATCCAAGCTGTCTTGAATATCTTTGTGATCAAAGTTACAAATTCTCCAACCCTCTTTAAATGTGAAACTTCAGCAATCTTTGTCATAGACTCATCGAGTCATAATGCACAGAAATAGACCCTTCGGCCCAACTTACCCATGTCGACCAAGATGCCTCATCTAAGCTAGTCCATATCCCTCTAAACCTCCCAATCCATAACAAAAACATCCACTAAATTCATAGCAATCCTTTAATATATCTGGAACATAGATCATCGTGTCTTTGTCATTTATCAGTCTTCAGGCTTATTAATCTCTGTAACTATTCATTTACTTGTGCTTTTTTAAAAATTCATCCTTTGCTATCCAGTATTTCTGTGAATTTATTTGTCCCCTTCCATAATGACACATAAGCAGTGTACATTTAAATTATCCCCCAGTAATCTATTACTTTTTATATTGATAATTATAGTCATACAGTGTGAAAACGGGCTATTTAGCCCAACTCGTCCATGCCAACCAAGATGGTCCATCGAAGCTAGTCTAATTTGCCCACAATTGACGCACATCCTTCCAAACCTTTCCTGTCTATGTAACTGTCCAAGTGTCTTATAAATATTGTTATTGTACCTGCCTCCACTACTTCCTCTGCCAGCTCGTTCCATAAGTCCATAAGAATGAAAAAATTGAAGTGTCAAATTTTTGGAACCTTTAAGGTTGAACATCCTGAAATCAAAGACATAGAGAAATACATCAGGGAAACAGTCTCTTCAACCCAGTGAATCCACGCCAAGCATCAAGTATATTAATCCTGCACTAATCTTGTGTTTTATTCTGCCATATTCTCATCAACTCCCCTCAGATTCTAGGATGCACTTAATCATTGGGGGCATTTTACAGTGGCCAATTAACCTAGCAACCTAGATATCTTTGGTGTGTAGGAGGAAATGGAGCATCTGGAAAAAAAACCTGTGCCATGACAGGGAGAAGATGCAAACCCCACACACAGCACCGGAGGTCTGGTTGAAAGCTGAGTCTTTGGTGCTGGGAGGCAATGTCTCCGTTAACTGCCAGTAATGAACATGTTTTTGGATATTGGTTTCTGGAGGGCATTAATCTTGCTCCTATGAAACTATTAATGGTCTTGTGATTGGAAATAGTTGACTGATGACAGTTTCTAATTGAAATTACCATAGAAATGTTGATATATATATTGGTGGTTAGAATATAGATAAGGAGGAATTTCTTGAATCAGAGGGTGGTGAATCTTGGAATCCATTGCCACGAGCGGATGTGGAGGCCAAGATATTGGGTATTTTGAAATTGGAGATGAATAGGTTCTTGATTAGGTATGGTGTCAAAGGTTACAGTGAGAAAGCAGGAGAATTGTGTTGAGGGGGAAAAAATAGATCAGCCATGATTGAATGACAGAGTAGTCTTGATGGGCTGAATAATGTAATTCTGCTCCAATGTCTTACGGTGTAGGCTGCACAGGTTTACAGCTTACCTGAATTTCAGGAAAACATCCCTCCTGATGTTGAGAAGATATTCCCCGATATTCTGTGGGAGCTTTAGGCTAAAAAAGGGGGAAAACAGTAAATTCAAGTTTTGAAACTCTTTTTATTTTATTAATAATGTTGTGTTTAACACTTTCATTGCCTGAAGTAAAGCTCAGTGAAGTATAAAAAAATATGAAAATTAAACTGTTATACCCATGCCTTTAATTTGTGAGTTGAATACAGTGATGAATAAGTCACAGCAGCACATAAGTTACTCCTTAGGCTAATAGATAAACAAGACCAATTCTCAATGAGTTGGTCTCCATTTATTGAGTTTTTGGAGTCATGTGGTGCAACAGTATCGTAAAAATTAAAAGTTTCAGGTATGGGTGAAAGAAGACCTAGAATATAAAAAATCATCTTGTGGTGATTGGATAAACTCCCTCCTGCTTTCCTTCCTCACTTATTTCTTTTCTTCACTATTTCCTTTTTCTGCTTCTTACTCGCGCACACTAGTCTATTCTTCACTCTTTACTACCTCTTTTTCTTTTTCTCTTCTTACTTTTTCTCTTTATAAAAAAAAAAAAGAAAAAAAAAAGGAAGTTGTACAAAGAATGTAATATGTTAACATAATTTTGGGAACCTGGAAAAGGTACCACTGTATTGTACTTACTTCTAATAAATTAAAAAGAAAAAAAAAAAAGTTACTCCTTAGGAAATGCCCAGAAAGTACAGACTTGCTTTTTCATGACCTATTTTGCACTTTCTTCCTCTGCCAGTTATGACATGCATTGCAGCAGTGATCAGGTAATGGTTACATTCTTTTTATCTGCAGTTACACGTCCATCATGCAAGAGGGGATCCGCGCTAGTCCTTCCATGGTAACCAAGCTTAAAGCTACGTTTTTAAAGGTGAGTGGAGAGGAAGGGGAAAGCAGTGGCATGAGATGTGGATAACAGTATTGAGTTGATAGAAACTTATTCACTGACCCAGTGTTTCCATTTGAGATTGAGCTTGTCCTAAAAATTGTCACCAGGTTTCACTGCCTAAATGCAACATGAGTCTTGCTTTGCTGCCAATGACATAGTGACAAGAATATGATTTAGTTTATCTGTAAGCTGAGCCCACAATGATCCATTTGTCGTTTTTTTTCTTCTTCTTCCTATTGTGCTACATTTTATACCTGCTGGGGAGATGTGCAAAACATTTGGGCCTTAAAAAAAACCTACTCATTCCACTCACCAGTCGGAGTGGATAAGAATGGAGAAAGAGGCGTGTTTCCCGTAAGATATAGGAACGATCTTGTTCTAACCGATAAAATTGAATAGTATAATATATAAGAAGAACCCAATTATTCACACTACATTAGGAATTTGGAAACAAATAAAATTATCCTTGAAATTAAATAATCTATCAGTATTAACCCCACTATTGAACAACCCTGCATTCAAACCATCTCTTATCGATAAAACATATAAACAATGGGATAGACTGGGGATTAGGAAAGTAGGAGATATGTATGAATTGGGCAAATTGTTATCATTTCAACAATTAAAATTAAAATTTAAACTGAAGGATAATCAATATTTCAAATATATACAGATATGTGACTTTATGAAGAAATATACACATAGATTTCAAATTATATTTTTAGACCCTTTAGAAGAAGCAATGAATATTAAGGCTGATTCACAAAACTCCCCAAAAAAGGAGGGGAGAGGAGAGGGAGGGGGGGGGAGAGGAGAGGGGGGGGGGGGGGGGGGGGGGGGGGGGGGGGGGGAGAGGGAGAGAGAGAGAGAGAGAGAGAGAGAGAGAGCACAAACACGTTTGTTCCGTGTGAGCTCTGATTGAGGCACACCACTTGCAGAGACTGATTGAGGCATACCACTTGCAGTGACTGATTGAGGCACACCACTTCCTGGTTTTATAGTCCCTCCCCCTCCCTCCAGCAGGGGCAGCAGAGAGAATGGGGAATTTTGTAAAAACATTAATATCTCTGTCATATTTCATCGACGGGGAAAATCCTCGGCACACATGCGGCAGAGAGGGGCTCTGAGCGAGGTGGCCAAAATGACGGCCGTAGGTGGCGGCGTTCTTTCGGAAATCGCAGCACAGATCGCCAAAACCGGTCAAGAACAGAGTTTTAGTAATATAGATATTAAATAGAGAATTACCCTCAACAGAGGCACTAAGAGAAGATTGGGAACAGGAACTAATGAGAAAGATCCCGAAGGATAGATGGGAAAAGTATCTGATGAACACAAATAATTGTTCCCTTAATGAAAGACATAATTTAATTCAATTTAAATTATTACATAGACTATATTATTCAAAAACGAGGTTGAATAAATTTTACCCAAACGTCTCTCCCAGATGCGATAAATGTTTGTTTCAAAATGCTAATATAACACATTGATTTGTAGGATGTATAAAGTTGAATAAATTTTGGAGCGATATATTTGATATATTTACAAAGCTTTTCAAGTCAAGAATAGAACCTAATACGGAATGGATTATATTTGGAATAATAGTAGAAGATATCAATTTAAATAAGGACCAAAAAGTTTTTTTAAATTATGGGTTAATAATTGGAAAGAAATTGATACTTAAATTTTGGAAAAATACATCTATTCCAACTGTTAAAATGTGGATTAGGAATATGATGGACATAGCACGCCTTGAAGAAATGAGACTCCGATTAATAGATAAATATGACCAATTCTTAAGGAGTTGGTCCCCTTTTATCGATTTTTTGGAATCATGTGATGCAGCGGCACCATAAAGATTACTGATTTCAGGTCAGGTCGTGGATAGATCTACATCTCCGAATAAAGATTTGAAAATTTATCTTTTAAGGGTCTTTTGCTCCTATTTCTACTTTCCACTTTTTCTTTTCTTATACACACACTTCACGTTTTTCTATTTTCTACTATCTATTTTTCCTCTTTTTCTCTTCTCCAATTTTTTTTTTCTTTTCTTCCCCCTTGGCTTTCTTACTTTCTTTTCAAAAACATAAAACGAGAGGTTGTACATAGAATGTATAATTACGTTACGACATAGTTGGCACCTAAAATTAGGTCCCACTGTTGTTTTGTATTGTACTAACTTCTAATAAAAAAAACAAAAAAAAAAAAAAAATACTCAGATTCTGTAGCTGAGCACATCATGTCTGTAATGTGCACTGTGCTGTCAGATCAGCTGAGGTTGTCTTCTGTTTATATGGTGAATCATCTTTGGCTCCATGCTGGAAAGATCATTAATGTTCCCAACATACTGTGCCGTCTTTAAGCTGTATTCTTTATTATACTTGGATCTGGTCCTAGTTTATATTTTCTTTTTAGGCCATAGTGATTCCGCTCTTCCAATCCTAATGGCATCTAATGTAGTACAGTAATGGAGTCTAACCAGAGAGATATGGTCCATTTCCTCGTGTTTTGACTCCATTTTGACAAGGAGCAATGTAGAAATAACTATATGATGACATTGTGTACTTGGATCCTTAAATCTGTCTGCTTCTCCAAAGTTCCCAGCTCTTCACCATTTAGAAAATACTCTTCCCTTTCTTGGGTCCAGAGTAGATGATCTCCCACTTCCTGACATTGAAATTCAACCTTCAACTAGCTTAATCTCTCAGTTTTGCTTTGCAACGTCCACTTTCCATCTGTTGCTAACTAGGTCAAGCCAAAAAACTCGGAGATATATCTTGTTCAATTCCTTTGTCCGAGACCCACGAGAGCATCCGATAATGGACTTAGAAACGTAGAAACATAAGTGTAGAAGTAGGCTATTCGTTCCTTCGAGCCAGCACCGCCGTTCAATATGATCATGGCTGATCATCTAAAATCAGTACCCCGTTCCTACTTTTACCCCATATCCCTTGCTGGTGATGCTGACATGCCAAGAACAAATCTGAAATAAACCAAAGAAAATAAAATGTAGTTTAAAATATCATGAATAGGCTAAGGTTTTATGGCAAATACTGTTTCATATTGTGTTTAATTTGTTCTGTTCCAGCTGGCATCAGCCCTTGATCTTCCCTTGATGCGTATAAATCAGGCGAACAGTCCTGACCTTCTGAGCGTATCCCAGTATTATTCTGGAGAGCTAGTTGCCTACGTGAGAAAGGTGAGTGGTGAAAGCTTGCAATTAAATGCCTTCACCTGCCAGATAATTATCCAGTTTGAAAATACACTTTAAATTTTACTTGTATAGAGATTTTCTAACCCAAATAAGCGAGTTCGGTATTCTGAAATACGCCAGAATTGGATTTGTCAAAGATCATTCACCATAAAGAAAAAGCGATCGAAGCGCTGGCTGTATAAACTGTGTATAAATTCTTATCTTTATTCATAATTTATGTGTAACAATAGATTTAATCTGAGGAACAGGGGTGCCAGGTAGTGGGGGAGCAGGGTATAACAGCGAGCGAGGGAGACAGGGGAGAGACTGTGGGGAAACATTCTCGGCTGCTGTGCGCACATACAGACCCGCGCCTCATCTGCAGCCAGATTTGAACCCAGATCCCCCCCCCAAGTGTCCCATCCTCCCGAAGGGAAACCGGCGGCCCCAGGCCCCCAGCCAGCACAGAGAAGAAGTGCTAACCCCAGCTCAGCTACGCCTAGCCAACTGACAACCCCGGACTGACGGGACACCGGCGGCCCCCAGCGTGGAGAAGAAGTGCCAACTCCAGCCCAACACCACTCCAACTCCCGAGGAACCCGCTCCCCGACGCGCCGGGGACTGCCAGTGCCCCACCTAGCGGACGCCGGCCAACTCCCCCAGCGCCGGCGAAAGCCGAGCACCAGCCGTCAACGGAGATACACACAAAGCGCTGCAGCAACTCAGCGGGACAGGCAGCATCCCCGGAGAAATGGAATGTGTGACGTTTCGGGTCGAGACCCTTCTCCAGAGATTTTGCCTGACCAGCTGTGCCACCGCAGCACCCTGTGTGCATCCCCGCCGATGACCAGCGCTTGACCCCTGCCAGCACCGATGGGACCACCGACAGCCACTGGACAAACGCAGCCGACAGTCCCTGGCCCGCCGGGGAACGGCCTCCCTGGGAGCCGGAGCAGTACAGAGCAGGAGCAAGCACCACCACCCCTCCGTGCCGGCTGCAAGTCCGGGGCATCTGCCGCCCCGCCACCCCAGGGCCACCATCGGACACCCCCGGCTGCCCCCAGACAGGGACGCGGCTCCTGGGAGGGGACGGGGACGACCCAGCAGCAACTCAACAGGGCCTGCTGCGCCGGAGACCCGGGTCCGACCACGACCAGAGACGAAACGCAGGTGTGCACCCTCGCTCATTCACCGAAGCATAAAGCAGTAAAAATGACAAAATCATCGTAGCTTGGTACAAAGGAACAATAACTACAACTAATTCATAGCGTGAAAGCAGTATTTTCTTACCAAGAAGAATCAAATCTGGAAAATGCGGATGAAACGAAGATTCAGCTGCTCAGCTACCAACAATGTTTATGGCGAGTGACCTATGACCTGGGCATGCGCAGTCGGAATACCGAACTCGCTTATTCATCATCAGCCTTACTGCTCCAAGTGAGGAGTCAGTGGTTTCACTGAACAGCCAACTCTTATTCAGTACTTAATTTTTAACTTTTGCTGAGGTGCATCTTCCCTTTCCACCTCAGCAGACACCCACCTGCTGATGTACCCCCCCCCCCCTTGCTGTTGCGTCCCCCGTGTACCCATCCCTGCCCCTGGTGCTGCCCCATTTCCAGCTCACACTCCTGAGGCTGCAAACCTGTCCGTGTTCCTGATCTTGCATCACATCAACTACACGTTTCACTCAAGGCAGCACAGTAGTAGAGGGGACGGTAAGTTTGATCTTGACCTAGGGTGCTTTCTGTGTGGAGTTTGCACGTTCTCCCCGTGATTGTGTGTTTCCTCCTTGAGCACTTGTTTCCTCCCACAACCCCAAGACGTGCAGGTTTATAGGTAAATTGTTCATTGGAAATTGCCCTTAGCGTGTAGGCAGTAGATCACAAAATGGATGAACAATAAACTGAGTGAATGATGATCAGCATGGACTTGGTGGGCCAAAGAGTCTGTTTTAATGCTGCATATTTAAAATAAACTATCTCTAAACTAAACTATACCAAATGTTGTCCACCTCATTGTAAAAGGGATTCATCAGACACCACTGGGAGAGCTCTGGAGGTACACATTTATCAATTCAAAGATACAAATGCTTTCACAAGTTCACAGATAGCACGTCGGCAGATTATAAGATTTAGTATGTGTAAAAACCCCCCAATAAAATCCTTGTTTAACCAGGTTTTTGGCCCCCTCATCAAATATATTCTGGTTCATTGTCCATTGCTGCCAACACATCTTTGAAACATTTGTGATGTGTCCTTGTTCAAAGAACTACGTAAATTCAAGCTGATGGTGTTATATCGTGGCTCCATGGATACAACACAAATCAAAGTGGTGTGTTTAAGAAGGAACTGCAGATGCTGGAAAATTGAAGGAGAATGCTGGAGAAACTCAGCGGGTGAGGCAGCATCTACGGAGCGAAGGAAATGGGCAACGTTTCGGGTCGAAACCCTTCTTCAGACTTATTTCATGTTTCTTCTCATGGAGTTCATGGCGTTTCTATTTATTTGGTGTTAATCACAATTAACAATTGCCTGTGTTGAATTGTGATTAGCACAATACATAGCTAAGTGCCTTGGCATTATCACATACAAACAGCCTCATTTTTTTTTTCTGATTGTGGTGCTATCACTAATATTATTAAACATACAATAAACTGTTTTTTTAATGATGTAGGTCCTGCAAATTATTCCAGAGAGCATGTTTCGATCCTTGGCAAAGATTATCAAACTCCAAACGCACAATGTTATGGAAGTGCCGACTCGACTCGATAAAGACAAACTGAAGGATTATGCCCAACTTGATGCCAGATACGAGGTATGGAAGGCATGGTCAGTTGTGCAGTGGGCAGTGGATTTGCATGAGTGCCAACCACAGCACATTGCTCTGATGGTGTGGCCACTGGTGGGAAGGGGCAGGGTTGTGGAGACAAGGGAGAGTCGAGCAGTCAAGAAGAGGGTTGAAAATATCATGGTAAAAACCCTGCATTACTTTGATAGTATAAAAAATTAATTCGTTATCACGGCTTATCTGTGGTGGATTCTGTTATTTTGATGCCCTATGGAAGTTTAAAGAACTAATTATTAAAGGAGCACAATTTTCAGAAAGTGTCTGTTTTGGTAGATTAAAATAATTTTGTGCTTTGACATGACACCATTTGCATATGTTTTGCTTTATCTACTTTCCTCCCTACCCCCAAGTGAAAGAATTTCAGCTGGTTCTTCACAAACACAATGTCCCTTCAATAAAGAAAGAGTGTAGGCACTCCATGTCTACCTGAATGTTTTAATATCTTGTTTGACAAAGCTCCCGGCTTCACTGTGCAGTTAACCTACTTTACAGGTCAAAATGTGAAACCACTTGTGATTTTTGCATCCAGTAGGCATGTCTAAAGACCAAAAGAAAATTGATTATTTGTTATATTTCTAACTTTGTTGCTGTTTTCTTTTGTTACTTCTATCACTCTAAAGGTGGCCAAGTTTACTCATGCCATATCAATTTTCACTGAAGGCATTCTCATGATGAAGACAACCCTTGTTGGCATTATCAAGGCAAGTGATGTGTGTCCCGTATCATATTATTTTTCTCGTGGTTTTCTCAAACATGATATGATACGACACAATACGATAAAACTTTATATATCCCAGGAGGGAAATTGATCCGCAAACAGTCATAAAAACACAAAAACACAAAATACATGAAACATTAAATTAAAGTGACGAGTGGAAAGGATTGGGGATGTGCAAAGATTGGAAGGGGGAGGGGGAGGGAAGTCAGTCTCAGTCGGTCTACCCCACGATAGAAGGGGGAGTTGTACAGTTTGATAGCCACAGGGAAGAAGGATCTCCTGTGACGTTCTGTCCTGCATCTTGGTGGAACCAAATCTATTGCTAAAGGTATTCTCAGGTTAACCAGTGTGTGATGTCCAGGATGCTCTGCAGTTTGAGGAGCATCTTCCCCTCGCAACAACCTGGAGCTCAATGCTCTTAAGAATCGCAACAAGACAGTGGAATTAATTATAGACTTTAGGAGAACTGCCCCTCCCCTCTCCTCACCATCAACAACACCACAGTCACATCTGTGGAGTCATTTAAGTTCCTTGGAACCATCACCTCTAAAATGTGATGCCACCATCGACTCCACAGTCAAAAAGGCCCAACAGAGGATGTACTTCCTGCGGCAGCTGAGAAAACACAATCTGCCACAGGCGATGATGGTCCAGTTTTATACGGCCATCATAGAGCCTGTCCTCACCTTCTCCATCATGGTCTGGTTTGGCTCGGCCACCAAGCATGACATCCACAGGCTACGGCGCATCGTTTGTTCACCCGAGAAGGTTGTTGGCTGCAACCTTCCCCCCCCCATTGACGAACTATACACTGCAAGGGCCAGGAAGCGAGCGGGTAAGATCATCTCTGACCCTCTCACTCAGTCCACTTTGAAGTACTTCCCTCTGAGAGGCGACTGGACTGTCAAAGACGTCTCAGCCTGACATAAAAACAGCTTTTTTCAACGAGCAATAGCTGTACTCAACAGCCAATGTCTGTAGCCTCCTTTTGCTCTGGTATTTTATTTTATTCTTAACATGTTTAAATTATAATGGTTTATTTTTAATTGTCTACTGTATATCATGTTATTATCCTGCGAGCAATGCACCAATCAAATTCCTTGTAAATATATATACTTGGTTAATAAAATGTATTCAATTCAAGACCACCTCCCATGAATCCAACTCCGCCCCCAGGCCAATACCAGGCATTGATTCAGCACGTGGGTGCATATTGATGCAACCCTGATGTAGCCACTATATTGACAAATTTTAAGTATTGATTTGGCATTTACATGGATTAAAAAAGTTTTTTGACCAGTGTGAATGCTGATTAATTTCTGCTCCATCTTTGCCAGTTTCTTTAATCCTAATTTTCTTCTTGGATTTTTCTGTTGCGCGTGTTTCTTCTGAAAATACGCTCACCTTGAAATTCTAGAGGTGATTTAGAAAATGGTCATTGGCTATGTGATATTTCCATGTTGTTTAAGAAGGAAATGCAGATGCTGGAAAATCGAAGGTAGAAAAAAGTGCTGGAGAAACTCAGCAGGTGCAGCAGCATCTATGGAGCGAAGGAAATGGGCAACGTTTCGGGCAGAAACCCTTCTTCAGACTGATGTAGGGTGTGACCAGTCTGAAGAAGGGTTTCAGCCCAAAACGTTGCCTATTTCCTTCGTTCCATAGATGCTGCTGTACCCGCTGAGTTTCTCCAGCACTTTTGTCTACCTGTGATATTTCCATATTCTTTCTGTTAGCCTGGCTGCTTTTCTTGAATGGGGAAGTTGAGGTGTTTTGAGTATTTTGATGTCCCGGATTTGAGTAATTGGGCCCAGGAGTCAACATGTAGACCTTTATTCGCATGTGATTTAAAACCAACTTTGAGATGGTGTGAAACCTGATAGCTAACTCTGAATGCAGAGCTTCGTTGTGGTGTACTGTCAAGATTCAACTTGACAGTACACCACAAGAGCTGATCTACACTTCTTGCTTAACAAGTGTAGAAGGGTCCCGATCTAAAACGTCACCTATCCATGTTCTCCAATATTTAGTTTAGTTTAGAGATACAACGTGGAAGCAGGCCAATCTTCTTGCATATGGCGTGCACAGCCTAAGGTTATAGATCAAGGGTGGACATCCAGACCAGGACCAACATCATTTACTGGGTGGTTGGCTTTGATGCCTCCAGGGAAAAGCCTCAGTGGACAGTCATTCACGATGTTTGGGATGGTCTGGTCTGGATGTCCGCAGTCACAAGTGGGGAAGTCTGTCTTCCCCACTTATGCAGGCTGTTCTTGCATGGAGGGTGCATATTCTGTTCAGGGTTAGCCATTGCTTGCGATGGAGGTCAAATCCCAGTGGTTTCACTGTGGGGTCTGTGATGACCTCTCCGTTGTTGGTGTCGGCATCTTTCCAGGCTCTGCATCACTCAGTCTTGGAGTCAAAGTCTTACAGGGATTTGACTGAAGACTAGAAGGGTTTGCAGGATTCAGGCGCATGTTGGGCAGATTGTTCAACCAATGATATCCAACCATGAATTTCCACACATTAACACTATCCTACACACACTGGGCGACGTTTCGGGTCGAGACCCTTCTTCAGACTTCTGAAGAAGGGTCTCGACCCAAAACGTCGCCTATTTCCTTTGCTCCATAGATGCTGCCTCACCCGCTGAGTTTCTCCAGCATTTTTGTCTACCGCTGCAGTGATGTAAAAGTGAACTTGAATATCAAATGATAGAAATTTTGTAGCAGATTTCTAATCTTGGACGTTAAATAGTAGACTACAAAAATTGGACATAACTTTTATTAAACGTAGAATAGTTTTATGTTCTAAAACTGTGCGGTTATATTGTTTACTTGTTTAATGCAAAAATTCCAGTTAAGCCTGAGAACATTTTGGGGGGAGGTGGCTGCTTGGTGTTGGGACTAATTTTTAATCAAACCTGCCCTTTGTGCCAAGTAAGGTTGCTGTTTCATTTATACCTTACTTGATGTGTAAATTCTACCTGGCCAACATCAATGCAATCTCTTTGACTAACTGAAATGAGTTCACCTACAATTTAGCAGCATTCTTATTTTCATTATTGCGTGTATTTTAAGAAAATAATGAAATGTTTAGACAGATTTGCTATTGGGTTATATTTGTGAATAAATGAGATGTCGAGGGGAAGACAATTTCTCAGGAAAAATTTCTTTTCCATTTTGCTATCAAATATCTTGGCCCAAAATATGAATTAAAAATACTTTCCATTTCCACTTTGTTAGGTGGATCCTAAACAACTGTTAGAAGATGGGATTCGGAAGGAATTGGTCAGAAAGGTTGCCCTTGCTCTTCATAAAGGACTTTCTTTTAACCCAAAAGCAAAGGTAAGAGAATTGTGCAATTATTCCCAGCACTTTATTGGGCATTCAGCGGACAGGTTTCTTTGTGTCCATCAGTTAGCCTCATTGATGCAGAGTATGAATGCAGTTTTTATCAAACCAAAGTATGATAGATGGCATTGGTTTTACATATTCGGAGGAAGTATATTATTAGCCTGTTGCAAGGTTATTGTGCATGGGTCTGAAAATAAATTTAAAATTAACTTTATAGTGGAGATCCATCAGCAAAAACACTAACTGCAAATGGATAAATTGTTCAGATTAATCATTTCGTTTTTATGTACGGTATACAAGAAATTACGAATGATCTAGTTCAGGCACATTGATTTATTTATTGTGAAATGGCAGTCTCTTTTGCCTCAAACACACTGTGTTCCATTTAACACAGACTAGTGAATTGATGCCCAAGCTGAAAGAGATGGCTGCCACAATGGATGGATTCTACCGTTCTTTTGAATACATACAAGATTATGTCAGCATATATGGGCTGAAGATCTGGCAAGAAGAGGTGTCTCGCATTATCAACTACAACGTGGAACAAGAGTGCAATAATTTCCTGAGGACAAAGGTGACTCTTGGAGAACAGTTTTAATTAGCATGACGTGTATATTTTTTTGATTTGACAATATTTCTGATGGCTTTGAATGGGTATCTCTGCCTGGCATTCCAATTGTGTTTGCAAGCTGGGTTGTTGCCAGTGCACCCACCTGAATGTGAATTGTCGGGTGTGTCACTCCCCTCCGTTCTTGTCTCACTGGTCGTCACCATCTACATTCCAGATGATAGCACATGTCTCAGTTTTGAGTAATTGTGTCATTAATTTTGCATGGTAACGTTGTGACTCCAGTACTTATTTTGTCCTTAACATGTACATTTTAAACTGCATGACTTTAATACATGAAGATCATTTATTAGTTTTGATTCTTGGGGTGAAGCACTGATGCAGTTGCAAGAGCTGTTGTTTCACAGCTCCAGCACCTTGGGTTCAATCCTAACCTCAGATGCTGTCTGTGTGGAGTTTGCTTGTTCTCCCTGTGACCAAGTGGGTTTCTTCTGGGTGCTCTGTTTTTCTTCCCACATCCCAAAGACCTGGGGATTGATTAATTACGTGGCCACTGTAAATTGTCCCTAGTATTTGGGTGAATGCTAGAAGCATTCACCCAAATTCACTCAGAATTTAGAATAAAGGGGAGGCCATTTAAGACTGAGGTGAGAAAAAACTTTTTCACCCAGAGAGTTGCGAATTTATGGAATTCCCTGCCACAGAGGGCAGTGGAGGCCAAATTACTGGATGGATTTAAGAGAGAGTTAGATAGAGCTCTAGGGGCTAGTGGAGTCAAGGGATATGGGGAGAAGGCAGGCACGGGTTATTGATTGGGGACGATCAGCCATGATCACAATGAATGGCGGTGCAGGCTCGAAGGGCTGAATGGCCTCCTCCTGCACCTATTTTCTATGTTTCTAAGTTGGGGGATGTTGATAAGAATGTTACAGGAAAGGTTAACGATGTTGGGATTATTCTGTCAACCGACATAGACTCGATGGGTAGAAGTGGCCTCATTCTATGTTGTAATGAAACATGGAAGAATATGGATGCAGATTGTTTTTTTTTTAGTTCAGTATTTTGCTCTATATTTCAAGACATCGGCCACTGTTATGAGGTGCTGATATTTGAACTCATGCTATATTCATTGAACAATCAGAAACACATTTTTCCATCACCCCAGATCCATTGGCCACTAGTACATCAGGAAGATTGTTTGTGTCCTCCTTGGTGAAGACGGATCCGAAGTACCTGTTCAACTCACCTGCCATTTCCTTGTTCCCCATAATAAATTCACCTTTTTCAGTCTTCGTTCGTACTTTGGTCTTAACTAATTTTTTCCTCTTCACATACCTAGCTTTTGCTATCTCCTTTATATTCTTGGCTAGCTTACCTTCATACCTCATCTTTTCTCCCCTTATTGCCGTTTTAATGATCTTCTGTTACTCTTTAAACATTACCCAATCCTCTTGCTTCCCGCTCATCTTTGCTATGTTGTACTTCCCTTTGATTTTGATTTTTATACTGTCCGTGACTTCCCTTCTCAGCCACGGTCACCCCTTATTCTCCTTGGAATCTTTCTTCCTCTTTGGAATGAACTGATCCTGCACCTTCTACATTATTACCAGAAATACCTGCCATTGTTGTTCCACTGTCATCCCTGCTAGGGTATCTTTCCAGTCAACCTTGGCCAGCTCCTCCCACATGGCTCCTTTGTTCAACTGTAATACTGACACCTCCGATTTACCCTTCTCCCTCTCTATTGACCGCTTAGTTATCAGGTCTTGGGGGATGTTGGCTGCAAATTTCTCCTCTTCCAATCCAATTTATTCTTATTTGCTCATTTCTCAATTTTTACCTGAAAGGATGTTTTTTGGTTGGTTAAAAATTGGATCTGTTCATTGCCTAGTATATATTTTTTCTCTGCTAAGACCAACATTCTGTGCTTTTTGATAATTGACTTCTGATTTGCGAATATTTATTTGGTGAGTAAATTTTGCAGGATTCTGAAGTATCCAGTGTGCATCATAACTCCAATTATGCACTACAATTAATAATATTGTGCTGTATAGTTAGAAATGTATTGGAACACACACAGTAGAAGAGGGTGCAAACTATCTAGCTTGTTGTGTTGCATTCACACATAATAGAACACAACACTGTCAGCTGGTGAAATGTATAATTACAAGGACAAAGTACAAATGCTCACAACTTGCTGTCTATCCTTCAAGACATGAGGTTGTCAGTCCTGGACTTCTGGTTTCCAGAAATACCTGCCATTGTTCTTCCACTGTCATCCCTGCTAGGGTATCTTTCCAGTCAACTTTGGCCAGCTCCTCCTTCATGGCTCCATAGTCCCCTTTGTTGAAATGTAACACGGACACCTCCGATTTACCCTTCTCCCTCTCAAATTGTAGATTAAAACTTACCATATTATGGTCACTACCTCCTAATGGCTCCTTAACCTCAAGTTCCCTTATCATTACACAATGCTAAATCCAGAATTGTCTTCTCCCTGGTAGGCTCCAATACAAGCTGCTCTAAGAACCATCACGGAGGCACTCCACAAACTCCCTTTCTTGGGGTCCAGTACCAAACTGATTTTCCCAGTCTACCTGCATGTTGAAATCTCCCAAAACAACCGTAGCATTACCTTTACGACATGCCAATTTAAACTCTTGCACTCTATATCCACGCTACTGTTTGAGGGCCTGTAGATAAGTCCCATTAGGGTCTTTTTACCCTTACAATTCCTTAGTTCTATCCATACTGACTCCACATCTCCTGTTTCAATGTCACCCCTTGCAAGGGACAGAATTTCATTCCTCACCAACAGAGCTACCCCACCCCCTCTGCCCACCAGTCTGTCTTTTCGATAGGTGGTATACCCTTGAATATTCAGTTCCCAGCCCTGGCCCTCTTGCAGCCATGTCTCTGTAATTCCCACAACATCACTTGCCAATTTCTAACTGAGCCTCAAGCTCGTCCACTTTATTTCTTATACTTTGCGCATTCACATACAACACTTTGACCTTACCTGACCTTACTCTCTTATCTCTTCTCTAACTTTCCTTCCCATTAATTCGGGAGTATTTTGTAAATTTTCCTGTCCTCACGTCCCCTTTAACTCCATCTTTATACTCCCAATTTGTCAATCCCTCGCCCCCACTATTTAGTTTAAACCCTCGGAACGTCGGTCCCCCTCCAGTTAAGGTGTAACCTGTCCCTTTTGTACAGGTCATCCATACCCCAGAAGAGATCCCTGTGGTCTATAAATCTATATCCTTATTCCCTGCACCAGCCCCTCAGCCACACATTCAGATCCCCTATCTCCCTGTTCCTGTCCTCTCTAGCACAAGGCACTGGAAGCAATCCAGAGATAACCACCCTAGAAGTCCTGCTTTTCAGTCTTCTTCCTAACTCTCTAAACTCACGTTGCAAAACCTCCTTCCTCTTCTTCCCGATGTCGCTTGTGCCTACGTGCACAACTACTGCCGGCCTTCCCTCTCGAGGACGTTCTGAATTTAGTTCGTGATATCAAGAAAAATCACGAAGAATTCGAAGAATGTGGGAATCCCAGAGAAAGTCTAAGGTCTTTTTTTGCTTGGGCAGCTTACAACCAAGCCGTAAGAATATTGATTTCTCTAACTTCAAGTAACCCTTGCATTGCTCCCCCACCCAAGTCGTACTAGCTTCAAAGTTGTCTTGTTGAGTTTCATTGTCTGTATCTTGTTTTCACCTAATCCACAGTAACAATAGCCTGTTTCATTTTTCATTGTTACTTTTTTGCATATTTTTCATTCATTTATTCTATATCGCTCTATATCTCCGTCTATATCTCTCGTTTCCCTTTCTCCTGACTGTCTGAAGAAGGGTCTCGACCCGAAAAGTTACCTATTCCTTTTTTCCAGAGATGCTGTCTGCTACACTGCATTACTCCAGCTTTTTGTGTCTATTTTTGGTTCAAACCAGCATTGTATTGTATTGTTGTATTGTATTCAAATTTATTGTCATTGTCTCAGTTAGAGACAACGAAATGAATTTCCCTTACAGGCAGTATCATAAAAATAAAAATAAATAAATAATAATAAATAATAAAACATATTAAAAATAAAATAGAATTTAAAAAAAAAGCACAAACACTGAAAGTCCACGACACAACATAACACAGTGGCACCAAGGTGAGGAAGGCACCACAGTCCAGCCAGCCTCCCCTCCGCTCTTCCCAGAAGCATCTTCAGTTCCTTCTTGCATCTTTTAAATCAGATGACAGATTATCACCAACAGTGGGTAAATAATGTGGAAGAATTATTTCCATATTAACAACAAATAGGGAGGTGTCAATCACAAGTCAATTTTCCAAAATGTGCTTTGAGTTTTCAGCTTTTAACTTTTTATATGCTAAATATTCTTCTGTTCAATTTTGGTTGAATTAATAGCTTCTAGAAGTGATAAATGAATCTTATTGAAGAAAAAGATGAAGGGATGTGTTTGTATTCTGGTTTCCCAGATGTGATTAACAGATGCAGTTGTCTCCTTGTAGATCCTTGACTGGCAAAGCATGTACCAATCCACCCACATCCCCATTCCCAAATTCCAACAGGCGGATGGGTCGACTTTCATTGGCCGGCTATGTGGAGAAATTCTGAGAATTACCGATCCCAAGTGAGTGTGTTTTATATTTCTGTTTAAGAAAGAACTGCAGATGCTGGAAAAATCGAAGGTAGACAAAAAAGCTGGAGAAACTCAGCGGGTGAGGCAGCATCTATGGAGCGAAGGAATGGGCGACGTTTCGGGTCAAGACCTTTCTTCAGACTGAATTTATATTTCTGTTCCATTGTGTCATCTATCATTGAAGCCTCTGTTTAAATTTGTGGATCAGGATAAATGACTGCTGGTTGAAAGGCAAGGGGCTTTATGGTTGAACAGCCTGTAAATTGGTCTCCTAATCTGAGGAAAGACATTCTTGCCATAGAGGGAGTACAGAGAAGGTTCACCAGACTGATTCCTGGGATGTCAGGACTTTCATATGAAGAAAGACTGGATAGACTCAGTTTGTACTCGCTAGAATTTAGAAGATTGAGGGGGGATCTTATAGAAACTTACAAAATTCTTAAGGGGTTGGACAGGCTAGATGCAGGAAGATTGTTCCCGATGTTGGGGAAGTCCAGAACAAGGGGTCACAGTTTAAGGATAAGGGGGAAATCTTTTAGGACCGAGATGAGGAAAACATTTTTCACACAGAGAGTGGTGAATCTCTGGAATTCCCTGCCACAGAAGGTAGTTGAGGCCAGTTCATTGGCTATATTTAAGTTAGATGTGGCCCTTGTGGCTAAAGGGATCAGGAGGTATGGAGAGAAGGCAGGTACAGGATACTGAGTTGGATGATCATATTGAATGGCGGTGCAGGCTCGAAGGGCCGAATGGCCTACTCCTGCACCTATTTTCTATGTTTCTAAATTGACCCACCGCCCAATTTATTCTTTCCATCTCTCTTCTATCTATCCTCTCCAAGCCATGTGATGGTTTGACCCTAAAGCATTCTTCAACCTAGAATGCAAGAAGGTGTCACACTTGCAACCTTAGAGTCCTAATCCGAAAGCCAACCTGTCCACATTCTCCAGACATGCTGCCTGACCCACTGAGGTAATGCAGCACTTTGTGTTTTACTCCAGATTCCAGCATCTGCAGTTCCTTGTGTCTACACTTTCAGCCTACTATCTTTCTCCCCTTTTTCCTGATTCTTCACGGAAATGCTTTCCCGTTTGTCAGTGACTTAAAGCAGCTCCGTGGACAGGTATGACGGGCTTTTATACACCACTTCTTATCTCTCAAGTATCTTTTAACACTTAATAAATGTACTGGAATACATCAGATATCACATTTGAGTCTGTGCCCATTCATTTCTATAATGGATACAACAAAATCTTGCAGGAATCTGAGTAGAGTTATAAATCATGTTTTATCATTGACTGAATCATGCCAATATATCCAATACTAAAAGCCCTGTTCCACTGTACGAGTTCATTCAAGAGCTCTCCCGAGTTAAAAAAAAAAAAATCAAACTCGTGGAAACACATAGAATGTACATAGCGGGTACGTCGGAGCTCAGGGACGTCTCTTAGCGGCTCGTAACGCTAACGGCAGGTACTCGGGAAACGCAATAAGCTCAGGAAGACTCGTGAAGATTTTCCAACATGTTGAAAAATGTCCACGAGAGCCCCGACTACCCATGAGCGGCCATTACCGTAAATCTCCAAGTTCGAACCAGGGCAAACTCGAGAGAACTCTTGAATTAACTCGTACAATGGGACGTGGCTTTAAGTGAATTAACCAATTGTATTTGTGGCAGCTGCAGATACAGATGTTCAATGGAGATAGCATATTGCTGATTGCAGCTCTAATGTCCAACATCATATCAATCTGAAGAAAGGTGTCGACCCGAAATGTCACCCATTCCTTCTATCCAGAGATGCTGCCTGTTCCGCTGAGTAAAGGGCCTGTCCCACTTTCACGACCTAATTCACGACCTTTTTTACTCGTGGACATTTTTCATCAGGCTAGAAAAACGCCCTGACCTACTTGATGCCACGAGTACCTATGACTAACACCACGGCCTGCTACAACCTGCCTACAACCTCCTACGACCTCGTGACGACCATGCTGTGAGGATGTCATGGGGCAAACTCGGCAGAGGTCGTGAATTAGGTCGTGAAAGTGGGACAGGCCCTTAACTCCAGCATTTAGTGTATCTTTGATTTAAACCAGCATCTGCCGTTCTTTCCTACACAGCATATCAATTGATTGGCTTTGAGTGCTAAATAAATATAATAAAAATACATTGTGTTCATTAAATTATTGCTACTTCATGTTGAGAAATGCACCTGAGTGAAGCCCCTCTCCCACTTGCGTGTTGTTGGCACGCTAATTACGCAACCTCGTGGTCGCGTTGAGGCGCGACGGTCCCGTGAAGGTCGCACAGCCGTCTGGAGCACGTGACGTCATTTGAAGATGGACGTCATTTCAAAATGCTGGAGTAATTCAGCGGAACCGGCAGCATCTCTGGAGAGAAGCAATGGGTGATGTTTTGTGTCGAGACTCTTCTTCAGTCTGAAAGAAAGGTCTTGACCCAAAACGTCACTCATTCCTTCTCTCCAGAGATGCTGCCGGTTCCGCTGAGTTACTCCAGCATTTTGTGTCTTATCTTCAATTTTCTTGGCCCCGCTCTGGGAGTAGAAGTAGGGGTGGATCCGGATCCGCAACAGCCGTGAGTCCCAGGCCGAGTTCGGCGATCGTTTGCCTGCTTCTGCTGCTGTTGGAGGTGAGACATTGCGTCGCGCCAGGGTCTTGGGCCTGTCCCACTTTGGCTGTCAGTTACGTGACAGGCCGTTGGCGCACGACGATTTTGTTTGCTACAAAAATTTCGGAGTCGTGCACAACTACATACCCCTCCGCGCTTCTCAGTGGGACCGGCCCCGCGCGGCCATACGATGCCCGTCGCCTCAACGCGATGACGAGGTGGTGTAATATGCGTGCCAAGGACACGTAAGTGGGACAGGCCCTCGAGTCCTCAGTTGGATGTTAGAGGGTGAAATAAGAGATCATTAATCGCAGGCTAATGTGACCACTGGTACCTCTGTTGGTCTGTATAATCTAGGGTGCGGAGAGGGCTGTGGCCAAACGATTTTGGACCACTGTAAAAGGTTAAAGCTCAAACTTCAGTGGGCACAAGTCACTTGAATGTTATGTCCCTCAACTTTTACAGAATTTTAGTTGATTCTTGCCAGCAGGTGCTGAGCGCTCGCCAGAAAGCATGTCAAGTCTTCATTTCTACTTGGAGTCCCCTTTCTGCAGACTGATCCTTCTGCTTCCTTTCTTTCTCCTCAGAATGACCTGCTACATTGAACAGATAAACACTTGGTATGACATGAAGACTCACCAGGAAGTAACTAACAAACAGCTCTTCTCAGAAATCCAAAATTCCTTGGGCACGTTTGGGCTAAATGGACTGGACAGGTTGCTGTGTTTCATGATTGTCAAGGAGCTTCAGGTATGTTGCCCTGAACTTTAAAAATGGTAGAGAACAGAAGGAGGTAATTCAAGTCCATGCAAAATCTAGTCAGTCTCATATCTCCATTCTTTCCTCAATGCACTTCGTACTTTACCTTCTGATATTTGTTCAATATCCTGTTGAAAGTCACAGTTAAATCTATAGCTCTTGCACTTTATAACTGCACAGGGTGTAAAATATAAAATAAATTAAAACAATTAATTTATCACTTGAATCTTTGGCCCATCACTTTATATCCTTTTACGCTTTAAGTCTCTGCAACAGTGAACACTCCACTTTTTCTACCCTGTTTCAAATGGTCTTGATTTTGTAGATCTCTTATGCCCCTGTCCCACTTAGGAAACCTGAAAGGAAACCTCTGGAGACTTTGCGCCCCACCCAATGTTTCCGTGCGGTTCCCGGAGGTTTTTGTCAGTCGAAGCCGGTTGCGATGCTAGTTGAAGGTGGTTGCCGGAGCTGCAACCTCCGGTAACCACCTTCAAGTCAAGTCAAGTCAAGTTTATTTGTCACATACACATACGAGATGTGCAGTGAAATGAAAGTGGCAATGCTCGCGGACTTTTGTGCAGAAAGACAAACAACCAAACAACCAAACAAACTATAAACACAATCATAAACACACATATACCTTTACATAATAAATAATGGAAGGAAAAACGTTCAGTAGAGTTAGTCCCTGGTGAGATAGGCGTTTACAGTCCGAATGGCCTCTGGGAAGAAACTCCTTCTCAACCTCTCTGTTCTCACCGCATGGCAACGGAGGCGTTTGCCTGACCGTAGCAGCTGGAACAGTCCGTTGCAGGGGTGGAAGGGGTCTCTCATGATATTGTTGGCTCTGGAGTTGCACCTCCTGATGTATAGTACCTGCAGGGGGGCGAGTGAAGTTCCCATAGTGCGTTCGGCCGAACGCACTACTCTCTGCAGAGCCTTCTTGTCCTTGGCAGAGCAATTCCCAAACCAGATGGTAATGTTCCCAGACAAGATGCTTTCCACCGCCGCTGCGTAGAAGCACTGGAGGATCCTCGGAGACACTCTGAATTTCCTCAATTGCCTGAGGTGGTAAAGGCGCTGCCTTGCCTTACTCACGAGTGCTGAGGCGTGTGATGCCCATGTCATATCCTCGGAGATGTGGACTCCCAGATATTTAAAACAGTTCACCCTATCCACAGGATCCCCATTTATCCTCAATGGAGTGTACGTCCTCGGATGATGTGCCCTCCTAAAGTCCATGATCAGCTCCTTCGTTTTTTTGATGTTCAAGAGGAGGCTGTTATCCTGGCACCAGAGTGCTAGATCAGCCACCTCCTCCCGGTAGGCCTTCTCGTCGTTGTCTGAGATCAGGCCCACCACCCATCAGTGTCATCAGCAAACTTAATTATTGAGTTGGAGCTGAACCTAGCCACACAGTCATGTGTGTACAGAGTACAATAGGGGGCTGAGGACGCAACCCTGGGGCGATCCTGTGCTCAGGGTGAGGGACTTCGATGTATTCCCTCCCATCTTGACTACCTGGGGCCTGGCGGTGAGAAAGTCCAGGACCCAGGCACACAGGGAGGTGTTGAGTCCCAATTCCATTAGCTTCCCGGCCAGTCTGGTGGGGACTATCGTGTTGAAGGCTGAACTGTAGTCTATGAACAGCATCCTCACGTAGCCCCCCTTCTGGCTGTCCAGATGGGAGAGAGCGGTGTGCAAGACCTGGGAGACCGCATCGTCCGTGGATCTGTTCGGACGGTATGCGAACTGCAACGGGTCCATGTTCCGAGGGAGGAAGGCGCAGATGTGTTTCTTCACCAGCCTCTCAAAGCATTTCATGACTACCGAGGTAAGGGCCACCGGACGGTAGTCATTCAGGCAGGCAGGGGAGGCATTTTTTGGTACCGGTACAATGATGGATTTTTTGAAGCAGGCAGGGACCCCGGACTTGTCCAGGGAGAGGTTGAAACCTTCAACTAGCATCGCAGCTGGCTTTGACTAAAAAATTACCGATTTTTAAAACGGCAACCTATTTTTAGTCGCGGCTGGTTTTGAATTTTTTGAAATAATCGCCGGAACATAGAAGAAGCGGAAACCACTTTCGACCATTAGGGAGACTGACAAAAACCTCCGGGAACCGCACGGAAACCTTGGGTGGGGTTTCCATTCAGGTTTCCTAAGTGGGACAGGGGCATAAATGTCCCCTCAGCTTTCTGTACTCAAAGAAGAACAACGATATCTCTAGTGGACTGCCCTTGTGAATGAAATTCTTATTCCTGAAATCATTCTGGCAACTCCCTTTTCTCATCCTTTCCAAAGTGAAATGCTCAGAAATAGGAAACAAAACCAATTATGGCTTAATCAATGTTTGTTAGTAGCTCAACAGAAACCACCCAGCTTATATAATTTTTTTGCATTAACTGCTATTGTATCTCCCCTGTGTGGCTTGTAGTTTAAGAAGTTGTATAATGTTCCTATAAACATGTAATAATGAATACTTTCTGTTGTGACACTTTATCATTCAACACCAAAGTTAGGACAAGCTCAATATTCTAATCTGCAGTATTTCGGAATGAAACATGAATGTGCACCCTCTGCTAGTAAGATCTGAGTATTTGGGAGATAAAGCTTGAGATTCATCAATTACAACACAAGGTGTTTGTAATCCACCAGCTTGGTGGACAGGGGATGATAATGTTAGCCTTAGCTGGTGTTCCTCATTCTTCTACAGTGTCTCATTGTAACCTGTCCTTCTGGGCAGCTGACTGCGAAAATACCACATGAATGCAGCGGGACCTCTGTAAATATGTCAATCATATTCGAAAGGTGTTGAGCTGCCATCACCTGGGGCATGCGGAAAAGTAAATTTTAAATGGCTGGATCTGCTTGAATGAGTTCGCAGAAGGACGCGTGCGACAGTTTTAGTCATTTGTTACTGCCACTACGTGTGTTAGAAAGCACACACTACGTGTGCTGAATAGATTGCAAGAGTGTGGAGACAATACTTTAGAACCCTTGACAAATTCTTGAAAATGGAACATGTCTTAAGTTAAAGCTGATGTATGTGTAGGTATAGACTATTGATGAACACGATTACAGTCTTAACAGAGTTTTGCCAACTAACCCCCACTAAATTGTCCCGTTGCTAATCTGGGAAATGTCTCTCCTGGGAGGTTGTGGGATGGGATGGTATATTTGTGTTGCATGGTAGACTAAATAACATGGATACTCCTTTCTTTTCTTTCCTTATGGCTTTGTAGATTGGAGAAATACTGTTAATACCAATCTTTCTGAAGCAACTATCCTTCATTTATTATTTCTTGGGAAATCATATATTTACTAATGCTCATGTATATGATTTGGTATAAATTGTGAGCAGAGTTTTATATTTAAAACCTTAAATAATTCAGCCCAAATGATTGAGCCCAAGGAAAGTTTTCAGCTGACTTCATGCAATTTTTTTTGCAGATTTTCTTGAACATGCTTCATAGAAGTGTGCTAAGGGACAGGGCTGTGATGGACACAATCAAACCCTTTCAGAATCAGTTAACTCCAATTGAAGGAATTGTGGGTGAGTTATTTAAGAAGGAGAGGCTTTCAGAGGATATATCACACAGCATCTTATACTCTGCTACCAAATCTGGTCAATTTTGACATTGCTATAGCCACGATGTAGGTATACAGTACAGCACTGAGCTACCTACCATATTAAATGTTTATCCCAAGTGAAAGAGGGAACATTTCTACCCCGGCATATAGATTCTCAGTAACATGTGGGAACAGGGCATTTCCCCATGCCTTTTCTCCCCATTCCTCGTTGCTGCAGTGGGGAGCTTCAGTAAGGCGAGCTGAGCTTGCAGTGCTGAGCAGAGTTGCTCGCTCACTCATTGGATCAGTTGTGCCAGCTGGCAGCCGCCCTTCCCCGGCCTGCTCACACTCCTGTCACAGCTGTGAACCTCTCCCATGCACTGCTTTGGTTAATTTCTGCTTTACAAATAGTTTGGGTTATGAACAGTTCTCAGAACAGAAGCCTGTTGTAACATGGGTACTGCCTGTATATTTCTTTAAGGCATGCCATAGAATTGCTGATGTAATGTGTATAAAGGTTTCTCCAGGTTCAGTCATCTAGAGTCTAGACGATAACCACACTGCAACTTCCGTAATTCAGCCGCAGAAAGGTCAATTATTAGATATGTCATTTATTACATTCTGTTGTATATGCACTAGAAATTTTGAATATTTAATTATGGGACTATTTATTGAAGCTTCCTCGTACTATGTATAGAGTTTAAGTATAGAGTTTTGGGAGATCACTGAATTGCATTGCAGCCTTGTCCTTTATTTTATTTACAGTCACCTACTGATTAAGTTACTGGCTTGGTAGTCAAAGTTCTAGGCCATGATCCAGAAACATGATTTGAAATCCCACCAGGGCAGCCGATGAATTAAATTTTGAGTAATTATGTACACCTGAACTTAATTTAGTTTCATTACCAAAAATCAGGAAGTTACAAGATTGTTGTAATAATCCATCAGTTCACTAATGTCCTTCAATGCAGGATGTTTTCCCTTCTTCCTGGTCTTGCCTGCACGCGAGTTTGCTCCAGATTCCAGCATCTGCACTCAATTGTGTCTCATCTAGCTGAGTCGACACGGAGACGAGGAAACACTTTTTCTCACAGAGAGTTGTCAGTCTGTGGAATTCTCTGCCTCAGAGTGCAGTGGAGGCCGGTTCCCTGGATACTTTCAACAAAGAGCTAGATAGGGCTCTTAAAGATAGTGGTCAGGGGATATGGGGAGAAGGCAGGAACGGGGTACTGATTGGGGATGATCAGCCATGATCACATTGAATGGCGGTGCTGGCTCGAAGGGCCGAATGGCCTACTCCTGCACCTATCGTCTATTGTCTATCCCCTCCTGTTCCAGGGTGTTTACGAATAGATGATCAAAGCCAGGATTGCTATCGTGAATGAATGAATAAAACTACTGGTACTTTGCTAGATCTTTTTGTAAGAGCATAAATTTCTATCTTAAAAAAGTGACAGCGGCACTTTACGATCCTGCCTCTTATCTGGTCACCTGAAGAGGAGTCTAGCATTCCTCCATGAACACCAGAGATTCTGATTGAAACTGCCAGCACCCAGTTCACCATGCCATCGATCACCCATACACACTAGTTCTATGTCGCTTTCTCATCCACTCCCTAAACATTGGATGCAGTTTTTTTGGAAAGCCAACTAACCTGCAAACCTGCACGTCTTTGGGATGTGGGAGGAAATTGGAGCACCAGGAGAAAGCCCACGTGGTCACATGGAGAATGTTCAAACTTCATAGGCAGTACCCGAGGTCTGGATGGAACCAGGGTCTCTGGCACTGTGAGGCAGCAGTTTTACCAGCTGCACCACTGCACCCCACTTTAGGATATTTTTTTTCTGATGTCTAGTGTAATATTTTAAACCTGTGCTTTTAAGAATTTTTGGATAAATAACCTTCAATCATTTTAATCTCTTGCAACATTTTTTGCATTTCTGATGCAGAAATCTTTTTTTAAATTCCGATGACTTTGACTATTACCACAGGATCTTGCCAGCACGATCTGCTCTTGTGACTCAGTTTGCTGGCCACTTCAGAGAAAAAGGGGATTCAATCTGTGTAGAAAGAAAATTTAAAGATACTGAATATTTAGGAAGAGGATTAAGGTTTGAGTGCAGGGTGGGGGTAAGGTTAAACATTCTTCATTTGTAGATTCCTTACTATGGGCTATTTTTCATTCCATCAACTTTTAGCAAATTCCAGCAAAGTGTATTCTGCTACTGTGGCAAAAACCCAGAAGATTTGGCCATATTATTTGGACTCCATACTTAAGGTTCGTATTCTCATAGTGTTATTATGTTCTGATGTTTACTTCAGTTTTGTTTTCATGTTCTGTGACAGTATAGATTGCAGTATTATGTCTGTGTTTAATCAGGGTCATTGAGATTCTCAGCAACAATGTGTTTAGATCTGCAGATTCAATTATATAGCATCTCAATTTATTCTGCCTTGTAGATAGCAAATGAAGACAAAATACTTCTCTCTAAGACCAGGTGAAAATAGTAGCTGTGTTGTCCAGCTGCTGGATGTACAGTACTTGTCATCCAAAATTTTCATGTCGAGATCACAACATGGGGCATTTGGTTATTTTGTTTGTCTGGAAAAAAATCAGACTAGGGAATCTTTTATAGATTTGAAATCATATTTGTAATTTTATCAGAATAGCCAAAGTTAAACACAAAAAGCTTGAGCAACTCAGCGGGACAGGCAGCATCTCTGGAGAGAAGGAATGGGTGACTTTTCGGGTTGACCTGTAATGTCACCCCTTCTCCACATAGATGTCCCGCTGAGTTACTCCAGCTTTTTGTGTCTTATCTATGGCAATCAAATTAATTGGTTTTACTGATGTGCTAATGCATTAATTAGCACTGATGACTTTTCATCATACACTCGCAAGGAGACGACCTGCATCATTGTGGACATTTCTTACCATTTGCAGGGTGTTTGAAATTGAGAGGGATTAATTTCTGAAAATCTGCACCTGTATGTGTTCTGTAATGGAATGGGATGGGGTGACTGAGGGTATAGTTGAAGCAGGTTTGGAGGAATGCAGAGTGAATTGTAGCACAAAATGTAAGTTTCCAACACCTCTTCACAGTTTTTGGGTGTCCCAAGGTGCTATGCAGCGATCAATTTTTTTTGAATTAATGCAAAATATTCTAAATTGGAGATCTAAAAGAAAGTTCTGGCAAAAGCACACAGAGCAGCGCTGTCATTTATAGAAGATCACTCTGCAAATGCAATCTGATTTGCTGGATATTTCCAGCATTACCCGTGTGTAGTTGCATGTCATCCCTGAGATTATTAGGGCATGTGCACGATATAAGGTCATGTCATAAGTGATAGGAGCAGAATTAGGTCGTTTGGCCCATCAAGCCTGTTCCACCATTCAATCATCTTTCCCTCCTAACCCCATTCTCTGCCTTCTGCCCATAACATCTGACACCCATTCTAATCAAGAATCTATCTACGTCTGCCTTAAAAATAGCCATTGACTTGGCCTCCACGGCCTCCTGTGACAAACAATTCCACAGATTCACCAACCTCTGTCTATAGAAATTCCTTCTCATCTCCTTCTTAAAGGAACATCCTTTAATTCTGAGGCTATGACCTCTGGTCCTAGACTCTCCCACTAGTGAAAACATCCTCTCCACGTCCACTCTACCCAAGCCTTGTATGCTGCAGACTTCCAGTCCAATTTCCTAAAAGAGAAATATACTGTCATTGGTGTTGGAAATGACCTCAATGTTGGGTGTTCAATTATCTTAATTGAATCAGTCATATTTGGCAATCACTGCAGCAAGAAATTCACCCTGATGTCTGGGATGTGTATGTGAATCCAACTTCACATATGCACATTGTACCTATAAAAAGTGTAAAATATTATAGCTTGGCTTATGTGTAAGACGAGCAATTTATGAATGGAAATGACAATGGATTTGATTCAAGATAATGGAAATAAATCTTGAATGAAACTTTTTTTTTCTAATTGATCAATCTAGTTTACATCTGTGTTTTTCATCAGACAAATATTGCTTCAGTCAGTTGTAAATTTAGAGGATTGATCTTAATCATTTTGCCTTATGTTTAGGTGGGGCAGATGCAGATATTGAGGCAGCAGATTGCAAATGAACTGAGTTACTCGTGCAAGTTTGATTCTAAGCACCTTGCAGCCGCTTTGGAAAATCTCAACCAGTAAGTTCACTTGTGATCTTGGATATTTAACAAAAATGTTTATTGATCACCAACCTTAACTGTCCTCAACACACATACACTCTGAAATCCATTAGTGGCTCTAGCGTGAAAGTGGTTTTATTGGTGGGAATCGGGATTGTTACTGTTGAGTTATTTCTCGGCATTAAAATCAGTAATTGCATTCTAACTTGCTATCTTCAGTGAGTTCGAGAATTATCTATTTCAATTATGTTTATGTTCAGCGGCACAGTGGCTAGTGTGTAGAATAGTGTTAGTGTACAGGGTGATCACTGGTCAGCACGGACAGTAGGCCGAAGAGCCTCTGTATCTCGAAATCAAATTCTAAATGGTTCAATGGTTTCTTTATTATCACTTGTACCATGGTGAAGCAAAATACTTCTTTTGCATATAGATCAGAAGGTTATTGCCGTACAATGTACATAATACATAGAAGGAAGCTACTGAGTCTATATACAATAGTCACCAGGTTTTGGTGTTATTTCTGGACATTTTGGATATGCTGCTTTTGAAGTATATTTTCTGCGATGTTGAAAACCATTTGCAGCCGTTTGGTCATAAAAGAGACTGCAATTAACATTGTGATTAACAATCAATTTGAAAAAAAAACTTGTTAAGCCATTTCAGGAAAGAAAAACAATATTATACATATAAAATGATAAAAGGACTGGACAAGCTAGATACAGGAAAAATGTTCCTTATGTTGGGCGAGTCCAGAACCAGGGGCCACAGTCTTTTCTATGTTTCTATTAAACCGCACATACTTTAAATTGCCCATTATTAGAATTTGTCTGTAACATGGAGTTATTTTTGTACAGAGCACTGTTGGCTGACGTTGAAGCACACTACCAGGACCCAACATTACCATATCCTAAAGATAATAATACACTGTTGTACGAAATCACATCTTACATGGAGGCTGCAGGCATTCACAACCCTCTTAGTAAGGTATGTTTTGGAAGGGACATGTTTATTGAGTCAGTGAATAGCAATGAAATGTCTAATCTATGCTACTTGGCAGGATATTAGAATGTTGTGTGTAAGCAGACTGAATGAGTGCAAATCTTAGCCTCAAGCTTTTGACTTCTTGAATGAGGCCAATTTAAATTGGGTCACCCAGTTCTGGACTCCACTGTATGATTTGTTTCTGAATTAAGCTCATTCACTTTGTAAATGTCCCAAAACTTGTGGTTTTGTTACACATGGCTTTTGCTCATTCTAAATGCTTCTTTACATGTTGCCGGCGATTATTTTTACTGTATGTCATCCGTTGCAGTGAATGTTTGCACCTTTACAGTTCTGTTACAGTTTCCTTGCCCCATTATCTACCAACACCTCCGCAAACTGGCAATCCATGCTGAGGGCCAGCCATGTTGATAATAGGAATTAAGATAATTCTTCAAAAAAATATGTGGCACGTTGGAGACACCTTATAAAATAACTTGGAAGGTAGACAAAAATGCTGGAGAAACTCAGCGGGTGAGGCGGCATCCATGGAGTGAAGGAAATAGGTGAAGTTTCGGGTCGAGACCCTTCTTCAGACGTCTCGACCCGAAACGTTGCCTATTTCCTTCGCTCCATAGATGCTGCCTCATTTCTCCAGCATTTCTATCTACCTTCGATTTTCCAGCATCTGCAGTTCCTTCTTAAACATTATAAAATTACTTAATCATTTGTGTTTCTCAAGATCACAAATGTCAAAATACATTTAATTGTTGCAGTCATTTTGAGCAGCCAGGAAAATATATCGGGTTCAGCACAAAATTACTTTCAAGTTGTTAAATCTGAAGGTACCAAGTTCATCTGTACCCCTCCAGTATTGACATATTCAGTTACCAAGTCAGTTATTGTAACATTTTGAGACGTGCAAATTAAAGCTAATTTGTTTTGACATATTGGAGCTAGTTTTCAGCTATGGGTCCACAATTCCCTGGGACTAGATTGCGACTCTCCCAGTCTCTGCTACTATGACTAACCCGTTGTGCTCTTGGTATAGTAAGCATCATGTAGATGGGCCTTCTCTGGGTAATGAAAGGGTTCTGTTTTTAGAGACGTTCATACATCAGTTTTATCCGTTAGTCAGAAAATACATAGAGATCACTTGTAATGGTCAACCTGCCTTCACTGCATTGTAACAAATGACATCAAGCACATCAGACTGATAAGAAAGAACAATTACTAAAGGTGGAGAAAGAGAGAGGAAACTAGTTCTGTCGTTCGTATGGACAAATGTATGTACACGAGTCAGACTTTTGAATATAACTATATTAAAGGGCCTGTCCCACTTTCACAACCTAATTCACGACCTCTGCCGAGTTTGCCCTTGACTCATACTCGCAGCATGGTTGTCACAAGGTCGTAGGTGGGTCGTAGCAGGCCATGATGCTGGTCGTAGGTACTCGTGGCATCAAGTAGGTCGGTGCGTTTTTTCTGGCATGATGAAAAATGTCCACGAGTAAAAAAGGTCGTGAATTAGGTCGTGAAAGTGGGACAGGCACTTTAGGGAGCTCGGTCATGTGTAGGGACATCCATAAACCAGGCATGTGTAATCTGGGACAGCCTGAATCTGACTCTCTTGTTTACATTAAACTATATTTTGATTGGTTTTCTTTTTCTTCTAGATTTATATTACTACAAGGAGATTGCCATATTTCCCAGTGGTGAACTTTCTGTTCCTAATTTCTCAATTGCCAAAAGTGCAGTATGTTAAGAACCAAGGTAATACACTGCACAAAATCACTGCATGTTACACAAAATGCACAGATTGTTTAGGTTTTGAACATTTTTATTTATAGAAACCTGTGATATGAGCTCTTAACAGAAACCAGAACTAGATGCTTGTTTTAATTTGCTTTTTAAGTATTGGTTGTTACTGTTTCGTTCAAGTGGGTGATTTCTATCAACTGTAGTTAATTTGTTAGTGCTGTACCTTTTCTGAGCAAGCCTTTTGTTTAAATCAAGATTTTTAATTTCCCTTTCAGTGCATTTTTGTTTCAGACAATGTCAACATGAGCCTTGTTCCACTTTTACCTCATCTGTTGAATTGATAATGCATCTGAGACTGGATCCTGACAAATTAACCAACATATAAAATTGCACAAAATGAAGATTGTATTTGTAATGTGTTTTTCTGTATTTATCCATGTTTTCATATCTGCAGATAAACACTGGGATTAACAGATAGATAGGTCAGTACCATATAACCATATAACCATATAACAATTACAGCACGGAAACAGGCCATCTCGACCCTTCTAGTCTGTGCCGAACACGTATTCTCCCCTAGTCCCATATACCTGCACTCAGACCATAACCCTCCATTCCTTTCCCGTCCATATAACTATCCAATTTATTTTTAAATGATAAAAACGAACCTGCCTCCACCACCCTCACTGGAAGCTCATTCCACACAGCCACCACTCTCTGAGTAAAGAAGTTCCCCCTCATGTTACCCCTAAACTTCAGTCCCTTAATTCTCAAGTCATGTCCCCTTGTTCGAATCTTCCCTACTCTCAATGGGAAAAGCTTATCCACGTCAACTCTGTCTATCCCTCTCGTTATTTTAAAGACCTCTATCAAGTCCCCCCCTTAACCTTCTGCGCTCCAAAGAATAAAGCGTAGTGGGATTTATATTACCTTTCTTATTGACTGAGCTGAATAAGGGAAAGATACTTGTATAATATGGTATTCCTACTCTGATACGTATAATCTATCTGAATGGACTAGATGAGAGGTCCTAATGTAATTTGTCCAAGGGTGCTGACCATACAAAGCAGATAGGAGACAAGGTTGTGAAATGGTCTTGGAGGAAAATGATATAACAAGAACACGATGATTTCTTGTTATATCATAATGTATTGAAATGAATTATCCAATTTTGAAAAATACTTTAGAGTGGGAAATATTGCCATTCAGAGGGACCGAAGTATCTGATGTACAGAGAAATAATATACAAGTACAGCAAGAAGTTGGAAATATAAATGCCTTAAGTACTGAAAATAAAATGATTAGAATTGGGACTAAGATCTTCATATAACTGAGCAGAGCTCCAATGAGATTGCACCACGTATACCTTTTGCATTTCATTCTCTTCACTTTAGAACATTATGAAAGTTCAATAGACATATTTCTGACAGGAGAGTGGTTATCTCATTGAAACATACCATTCTTCAAGTGCTTGATAATGTAAGTACTGACTAACCTGGTTAGGGGAATTTGAAATTAAGAGTCTCTACTTTAAGATAAGGGGTGAGGTGCTTATGGCACAGGAGTAGAAATTATTTAACCCAAGGATTTTGAATCATTGGAACTGCATAGGACATTGGATGCTCATTGATGAAGTTGTTGACTGCATTCAAGATGATATTCAAAAATGTATCAATAATTAAGGCATTTGGCTTAATATTTTGGAAGATTGCAAATCCATTCAATGGCAGATTATGGCTTAGGATCGAAGCCACCTGCTGCTCCCTAACTCATATCATCTTGCTACTAAGTATTTTAATATGCGTGTCTCTTTGGTTGAACATTATGTGATGAAATTACAGGCTCTTGTACATAAAATAGGTTAAATATTCATGTTAGTTATTAGGAGAGGTTGGATCTATGCCGTTATACTTCTATCTTGTCTCCCTTCAACCTCTGGCATTTGACGAAAACAATCCTAGGGCAGACAGTCAGAACCTTTTTCCTCGGGTAGTAATGCCAAAGACAAGAGGCCATAGGTTTTTAAGATGAGAGGGGTAAAGTTTAAATGAGATGTGCAGGGCAAGATTTTTATACAGAGGGTGGTGGTACCTGAATCGCACTGATAGAGGTGGTGACGGAGGCAGATATGATAGTGGCGTTTAAGAGGTTTTTAGATAGGTACATGAATTGTAGGGAATTAATGGGTGTGAAATGAGATTCATTTATTGTGGCATCATATATTTGGCATAGACATATATGGGTTGAAGGGTCTGTTCCTGTGCTGTACTTTGCTATGTTCTATGTCTGCAAGTATTGTTAGAAAATCCTTTCTTGTGTGCATATTTTTTTTTCCCCCCGGTCTGATGCTTGAGGATAATTTGATCTGCTTGCAGGAATGGTGTGTAAAAAAAACACAGATCCCATCGACTGGCCTCCCCTGGTTGTTGGACTTGTCACTCTTCTGAAGCAATTCCATTCACGTTACACGGAACATTTTCTGGCCTTGATTGGCCAGTTTGTTCGTTCTACTGTGGAACAGAGTACCACCAGGTAAGAATCATAGTGATATCTTTGGCATGGTGGAAGAGACATTCCAAAAACACCTGACTTCATGAGTAGTTTAATAAAAAACTTACATTTGTGTGTTTTTTATCCGCTACTTTAATGCAGTAATTCTAAGACCACAAATAAAAGTAATTTGTGCATTTTAAACAATGGTGGTGCCTACGTGCATGATTATATATTTTCTGTAACCAAATACTATATTGTCTCATTCTTCAGGGAACGGGGGTTCCCCTCCTCCACCATAGCTGAGGCTTGCACCAGGGTCTCTTCCATACCCCGCAACACTGCTCACTCTCCCCATCCCACCACTCGCAACAAGAGCAGAGTCCCCCTAGTCCTCACCTTTCACCCCACCACCGTCACATACAACAAGTAATCCTCCGTCAGTTTTGCCACCTCCAACGTGACCCCACCACTCACCACATCTTCCCATCTCCCCCCCATGTCTGCCTTCCACAAAGACCGCTCCCTCCGTAACTCCCTTGTCAATTCTTCCCTTCCCTCCCGTACCACCCCCTCCGCGGGCACTTTCCGTTGCAACCGCAAGAGATGCAACACTTGTCCCTTTACCTCCCCCGTTGACTCCATTAAAGGACCCAAGCAGTCGTACTTGGTGCAACAGAGGTTCACCTGCATCTCCTCCAACCTCATCTATTGCATCCGCTGCTCTAGATGTCAGCTGATCTACATCGGTGAGACCAAGCGGAGGCTGGGCGATCGCTTCGACGAACACCTCCGCTCGGTCCGCAATAACCAACCTGACCTCCCGGTGGCTCAGCACTTCAACTCCCCCTCCCATTCCCCATCCGACCTCTCTGTCCTGGGTCTCCTCCATGGCCAGAGCGAGCAACACTGGAAATTGGAGGAACAGCACCTCATATTCCGCTTGGGGAGTCTGCATCCTGCGGGCATGAACATTGAATTCTCCCAATTTTGTTAGCCCTTGCTGTCTCCTCTCAGCCCTCAGGCTCCTCCTCCTCCTTTTTCCTTTCTTCTCCCCGCCAACCCCCATCAGTCTGACGAAACGTTGCCTATTTCCTTCGCTCCATAGATGCTGCTGCACCCGCTGAGTTTCTCCAGCATTTTTGTGTACCTTCTATATTGCTAATCTTGCCACCTTTCTCTTTTCTTCATTTAGTCAGAAGATCCCTGAAATGCCTGCAGATGCCGTAGCTGCCTTGATGTTCTTGGAGAATTATGTTCATTACACTAAACTACCCAGAAAGGTATTGAAATAATTAATTTGCTTAATAGTGCAATGCAGGAAACAGGAAGAATATATCCAGCCTTGGGTGGTGACATTTCAAGAATGCTAGTGTCTCGTTCTGTCTGGGGCCCAGTGATTTATGCAGAATGTGTTACAATTTTCATCACCAACATAACAGTTTGAGAGAAAATATCACAGAACATGTCAGGACGCCACTTAGCCCAAGCAGTCCCAGCTGGCTGCTTACACACGCAATTCGCTTGACCCTATCCCCAATGCCTAGCAATTTACTTTCCTTTTAAGTAGTTATCTGGACCCCTTTTCAATGCCACGATTGAATCAACATTCTAGTTATTTCAGATTTTAACTGCACACTGTGATGTTTTCCCTTGTGTCACACTTGAGTCCCACACTGTCTAGATGACTCTTTAACACTGAGATCCTCTCTCGACCTTTTTGCTCCAAGGAAGACAACCCCGATTTTACCCACAGAGCCAAAAGCACTTGTCTCAGGAAATATTCTGGCAAATCTCTTCTGTACTCCTCCTGAGGTCTTCACATCATAGAGTAATTGATTTATACACCTTCAGCCCATCTCATCCATGGCAATGAAGATGCTTATCAGAGCTAATCCCATTTGTCTTCATTTGGTCCATATTCTTCCAAACCTTTGCTATCCATGTACTAAAGGTCTTTTAAATGTTGCATGTCTCCTCTTTGACCCATAGTACTGCTCTTGTTCCCCCTCCACCCAGACGAAACCAGAGCCGTGTTCCCTTGGTCCTCACACTTCACTCCTCCAGCCTCCACATCCCACGTATTTTCTAGGGTTGCCAACTTTCTCACTCCCAAATAAGGGTCAAAAGGTCAAAATAGGGGACAAATTCCCAACAACAATTCGTTGACCGACTCGGCCGTGGCTGGGTGAATGATGAGTTGGCCTAGGTGCAGGACTGCATACAAAGCCCAGCCGGCGGGCCAGCTGAGGCGTTTTGGCCCACGCGATGTCGCTTGCAAAGTCCGGCATGATCGGCCATGAGAAGGAGGGGTGGTGGTGTTGGCGGTAAGCGAAGGTGCAAAGGTCGTACAGCTGGCTGGGCTGCCGGCCGACGGGGCCATGGGTGAGGTGTTGCTGCTGCATTCCATGGGCTGCACTACGTTGGGACAGGTGAGTCGGGGCCCGACGCGGCGTTCCGACCCTACGACCCCAGTTGCAGCAGTCAAATACGAGACAAGGTCGGTCCCGTACAGGACCAACCAATTTAGCCCAAAATACGGGATGTCCCGGCTAATACGGGACAGTTGGCAACCCTACTTCTACCACCTCCAAAATTATCCCTCACCAGTCGCATCTTCCCATTCCCGCTCCTTTCTGCCTTCTGTAGAGGCTGCTCCCTCTACAACTCATTGGTTCACTTATCCCTTTCCCACCTAAACCACCCCCTCCCCAGAGGGTCACATGCACCCCCCCTAACTTCATCGACTGCATTCAGTGCGCCTGATGTGGCCTCCTTTACTTTGGTGAGACCAAGTGTTACTAAGCGACTGCCATCTGTATCTCGCAGTTGCTAACCATTTTAACTCCTCCTCCCATTCCCATACTGACCTCTCTGTCCTGGGCTTTGTCCATTACTAGTGAGACCACACACAAACTGGAGAAAACATTATTACCTCTGTCTGCTTGGGTAGCTTGCAACCCAATGGTATGAACACTTGAATTCTCCGGTTTTAAGTAACTTTAACCCACCCCATCCCCCTCTCTTCCCTATGTCCCACTTGGACGACCCCATTTCTTCCTTCCCTCTCCTCTTCCAACTATATTCCTCCTTCTGGCTTCACAATTCTCAATATCTATCTCGTACCTTTAGTCTTTTCTTCTGTGGCCTTTGTCCAACCATCTGTCTATCCAAAGCCCCCCCCCCTCACCTGTATCCTCCAGGTTTTGTCTTGGCCCTCCTCTCTTCCAGCACTCACCCACCCACCAACAATTAGTCTGAAGAAGGGTCCCAAATCAAAATGTCACCTATCCATATTGTCCAGAGATGCTGCTTGGCCCGCTGAGTTACACCAGCACTTTGTGTCTTTTTTTCAAAAATCTCATCCACTTTGTTAAGGTAGTTGATGAACAACAGTGGACCCAGCACCGATCTCTGCATTATAATGTTGGCCACAGTCATCCTGTCTGAGATCCAAACCCTCCCCCACGACCCGCTAGCTATGACCACCAATTTTGTATCCAGTTGGCTAGTAAAGATGATCTTGGATTATACATTGTGTGACTTTCATGTTTACATGGTGTCAGAAGTGGGATCCATGTATACATGAGTCACACAACGTATAATCCAAGATCATCTTTCATCTTTACACAAGCTATAGCAGTACAGTAGGTTGTCAGAGCATCCTGACTGCTTCCAGAACCGAGCAGTAGAGGAAGTGGGTGTTAATATAAATGGTACAATAAGGTGGGGTTAGTGATACTAGTCTATTATGATTGGTTGTCATGCATAAACCAATCTACAGCTAGCTCGTGATCAAACCCATGCAATGTAACCTTCCGAACCAGCCTACCATGTGGGACCATTTCAAAGGCCTTTCTAAAGACCATGTAGACAACATCTTGGCCCTGATCACATCATTCCTCCAGGTTATCTCTTTGTGATCAAAGTTATGAGACACTATTTCTCACTGGCAAAGCCATGCTGACTATCCCTAATCAGTGTTTACTTTTCCAAACACCTGTAGACCCGGTCTCTCAGAATTGCGTTCAGTAATTTTTCCTCCACTGAAGTGGGGCTCGCCAGGCTGTAGTTCCATGGTTTGTCCTTGCATCACTCTTGATAAAAGGCACAACATTAGCCACACTCCAGTCTTGTGGCACCTGGAAATATGATTTCCCATAACAGAACGACATTTCAGTTCTGGCTGATCAAGTGTTTTATATGCAACAAGATATGAAAACATTCTGCCGGGTATGTTTTAAAAATAGGCCACATCCTGAAAACATACAGCGTGGTAACAAGCCCACCAAGTTCACGCCACCCATCATCACCCATTCACACTAGTTCGATGTTATCGCACTTTCTCATGCACTTCCTACGCAGTGGGGCACAACTTACAGCGGCTAATTAAACTACAAACCCCCAAGTCTTTGGGATGAGGGAGGAAAACAGAAACTGGATCACCTGGGGGAAACACACGTGGTCACAGGGAGAACATACAAAATTCCACACAGATAGCACTCGCGGTCAGAAACAAACCCGGGTCTGTGACACTGAGGCAGTAGCTCCACCAACTGTACCAATGTGTTGCCCCATCATTTCTACCTTGTTGCTCTGGTGCGGATGCAATGAGTTAAAAAAAAAAAAGAATTGACTAACTGTTGTTCTTTCTTCGCCAGGTTGTGGAAGCACATGTCCCTAGTTTCATCTTTGATGAGTTCAGGACAATTCTATAATGTTTTTTAAGATGAAGATATAACTCTGCAAGGAAGTGAAGCAGAGTTTATACAAACATCTGTGAAATACTGGAACCTTTTGCTCATCACTCTGTCTTGGCCAGTACTATAAGAGCAAATTTCTTCTAATACAGAATTTTAATGAAAGAGGTCTGTGAATATATAACTCAGTTTTGTACATGTGATGGCAAGATATCCTTCTCTGCTGAATCCTCTAGGTAGGTGTACAGATAGAAAGCCTGTATCATCTATGTTTAATTTCTAATGACCTATAAAAACAAAAGATACTTAAAAAGTATTAACAAAGGTTTAACGCCCTTAATGTATTGCATTCCAGTGAACTGTAAATTATCAAAATCTGTTTGAAATATTACTATTTGTATTAAATTAAAAACTGGAACTTCAACAAAATTGAATGAGTTTGTCTAAGGGAAAATGTTTATCTCTGTACACAAAACATTTTTACACTGGCGATGCAGGTGATTTTTGACAGTGTCGCTATGAAATGTTCTTCCTGATTGTGCTGTGGTGCTGAAGCATTCAGTGCTTCTCCGAAATATTTTTAAGTAGGTGAACTGCCCCACAATTGAATTTCCATTGAAAGAAATTTTGCTTAAAGGCAGCATTTTTTTCCTTTGCTTTGCAACTTATAACTTAGGGAGATGTCTTGAATCAAATAAATGGGAATCAAATAAAACTTAACGTGACATTGAGGTTTAATCTTTTATTGTAATCTATCTGTTGATATTCAGAAAGTTGTTTTGTTCTCGCATTAACATTTGGTAGAATCTATGCATAACTAAAACTTTGATCTTGTTATCTTCCGTTTGCAGTTTTTCTATTTGCGCAAAAACAGTACGCGATAGCGCTATGATTTTACCCCCTCTGCCCCTCCCACCCCACACCCCCCCGCCACACACCCCACTTCCCTCCTCCCCCTCCCACACCTGAAGAGGAGGGGGAGGGAGTGCTAGGGGATGAGGGGAAATGAGCCGTGCCTGGGCTATGGGTGAGTGGTGTAATATTGCATTGGGGGAATGGGTTGCATTGGGGGAACGGGTGAGCGGTGGAATATTGCGCTGGTGAATGGGTTGCGTTGGGGGACCAAGCCTCCCGTGTGACTGGGACCCAACGGGTCCCACTTAGTCTAGTAGATTATAACGGGATACCATGAAGATCAAATTAGCATAATGTGCAAAAATAAAATTTGTGCAGAGGGCACTCTTGGATATGAAAAGTGGGGAATAAAAGCAGATCTAGTTTAGTTTAGAGATACAACGCGGAAACAAGCCTTTCGGCCCATTAAGTCCGCACTGACCAGCGATCCCCACACATTAACACTATCCTACGCACACTAGGGACAATTTACACTTGTACCAAGCCAATTAACCTACAAAGCAAAAGAGTAACTGAAATTATAACGAGAAAACACGATATTCTGCAGAGGCCACTGATCAAAGAAAATAAGGTAAATACGTGTAATGTCCATATGGTGCCAGCACAATAACCTGACCCTCAGCACCAGCAAAACCAAGGAACTGATTGTGGACTTTGGAAGGAGTAGGATGGGGACCCACAGCCCCGTTTATATCAACGGGTCGATGATTGAAAGGGTCAAGAGCTTCAAATTTCTGGGCGTGCACATCTCTGAAGATCTTTCCTGGTCCGAGAACACTAATGCAATTATCAAGAAAGCTCATCAGCGCCTCTACTTCCTGAGAAGACTACGGAGAGTCGGTTTGTCAAGGAAGACTCTCTCTAATTTCTACAGGTGCACAGTAGAGCGCATGCTGACTGGTTGCATTGTGGCTTGGTTCGGCAACTTGAGCGCCCTGGAAAGGAAAAGACTACAAAAAGTAGTAAACACTGCCCAGTCCATCATCGGCTCTGACCTTCCTTCCATCGAGGGGATTTATAACAGTCGCTGCCTCAAAAAGGCTGGCAGTATCATCAAAGACCCACAACATTCTGGCCACACACTCATCTCCCTGCTACCTTCAGGTAGAAGGTACAGCAGCCTGAAGACTGCAACAACCAGGTTCAGGTATAGCTACTTCCCCACAGCCATCAGGCTATTAAACCTGGCTCGGACAAAACTCTGATTATTAATAACCAATTATCTGTTATTTGCACTTTATCATTTTATTTATTCATGTGTATTTATATTATAGTATATGGACACATTGATCTGTTTTGTAGTAAATGCCTACTATGTTCTGTGTGCTGAAGCAAAGCAAGAATTTCATTGTCCTATACAGGGACACATGACAATAAACTCACTTGAACTTGAACTAACGATCTGAAATAAAAGTGAAATTATTAGTTAGCCACTGCATTTCCGTAATTACCAGTGTGACTAATTAATGAGTATGAGATTAGAGGAAATCTGAAATGATGTAATGATACTAAAAATAAAAAGCCATGGTGGAGCTGCTAATAGTAGTGGGAAATAAAAACATTTTTAAAACACACAAATATTTGGTTTCAACCAAATGCTGGATTAACTCAGCGGCTCAGGCAACATCCGTGGAGAACATGGCTAAGTAACATTTCAGGTCTGGCGAACCGAAAACGTCACCCACCCATGTTCTCCAGAGATGCTGCCTGATCTTAACGCGAGCATTTTGTATCATTCCTTTGTGCAAATCAGCAGCTGCAGTTCCTTATTTCCAAATATTTGGCTTGGATGGATTACATCTGCATGTTCAAAGTTAACATAGAAACATAGACAATAGGTGCAGGAGTAGGCCATTCGGCTCTTCAAGCCAGCACCGCCATTCAATATGATCATGGCTGATCATCCAAAATCAGTACCCCATTCCTGCATTCTCTCCATATTCCCATGATTCCATTAACCCTGAGAGCTATATCCAACTCTGTCTTAAAACCATCCAGTGAATTGGCCTCCACTGCTTTCTGTGGCAGTGAATTCCACAGATTCACAACTCTCTGGGTGAAAAAGTTTTTCCTCATCTCAGTCCGAAATGGCCTACCCTTTATTCTTAAACTGTGACCCTTGGATCTGGACTCCCCCAACATCTGGAACATTTTTCCTGCATCTACACTGTCCAATCCCTTAAGAATGTTATATGTTTCTGTAAGATCTCCTCTCCTAAATTTCAATGAATACAAGCTCAGTCGATCCATTCTTTCATCATGTGTCAGTCTCGCCATCCCAGGAATTCACCTGGTGAACCTAGGCTGCACTCCCTCAATAGCAAGAATGTCCTTTCTCAAATTAGGAGACCACAACTGCACAAAGTACTCCAGGTGTGGTCTCACCAGGGCCCTGTACAACTGCAATAGGACCTCCTTGCTCCTATATTCAAATCCTCTTGCTATGAAGGCCAACATGCCATTAGGTTTCTTCACCGCCTGCTTTACCTGCATGCTTATTTTCAGTGACTGATGTACAAGGACACCCAGGTTTTGTTGCACCTCCCCTTTTCCTAATCTGACACCATTCAGATAATAATCTGCCTTCTTGTTCTTGCCACCAAAGTGGATAACCTCACATTCATCCACATTAAGAAAAGAACAAAGCTGTTACGTTTATATAAAACCCTGTGTAAATGAAATGATGACAGAAGATTAAAATGTTGCTAGTATGATTTATGTTTGAAAAGGATGACTAAACAATAGCCTAATTATTGTAGGTGCTAGATAGGATATTCAATCCAGATTTGATGTAATAAGAAAATCCTCTAAATGCTGAATATAGAGTGGTTGTCATGGATTTCAATGACAAAATTGTGCTTTTGATTAAAAAGATTGGAGCAGCAAAGATTCACTGAATATGGATTTACAATATGCTGGTGGAAATGTCATCACCAAAGATGCAACAAATTTAAGATCTTATAAAGTCATACAGTGTGGAAACTGGCCCTTTGGCCTAACTTGCCCGTGCCGACCAACATGTCCCATCTACACTAGTCCCACCAGCCTGTGTTTGGCCCATATCCCTCTAAACCTGTTCTATCCACGTACCTACCCAAATGTTTCTTAAAAGTTGCAATACCTGCCTGATCTCTCTCCTCAGTGTGAAAATGTCACCCCTCAGAATCCTATAAAAAAATTTCACCTCACCGTAAACATGTGTCCATTGATTCTCTATTCCCCTACTCTGGGAAAAAGACTCAGCGCGTCTACCCACTATGACCACTATGAAATCACCCGTCATCCTCCTGAGTTCCAAGAAATAAAGTCCGAGTCAGTTCAACTTCTCACAAAAGCTCAAGCCTTCTAGTCCTGACAGTATCTTTGTAAATCTACTCTGAACCCTATTAAGCTTGACCACATCCTTCCTATCGCATGGTGCCCATGAATTGAACACAACACTCTAAACATGGCCTCACCAGCATCTTATATAACTGCAACATGACCTCCCAACTTCTACACTCAACACTCTGACTGATGAAGGTCAATGTACCAAAAGTATTTTTGACCACTCTATCTACCTGTGGTGCCACTTTCAATGAACTGTACCTATACTCCTAGATCCGTCTGGTCTACCACACTCCCTAGAGCCCTACCAGCCACTGTGTAGGTCCTGCCCATGTTAAAGCCCTGTCCCACTGTACGAGTTCATTCAAGAGTTCTCCCCGAGTTTGCCCTGATTCGAACTCGGAGATTTACGGTAATGGCCGCTCATAAGTACCCTGGGCTCTCGTGGATATTTTTCAACATGTTTTTTTTGTACTCGGGGCTCTCGTGGATATTTTTCAACTCATAACGCTAACGGCAGGTAAGCTTGGGAATCCTCCTGAGCTTACCTGCCGTTAGCATTACGAGCCGCTAAGAGACATCCCCGAGCTCCGATGTACCCGCTACGTTCATTCTACGTGCTTTCCACGAGTTTGATTTTTTTTAAACTCGGGAGAGCACTTGAATGAACTCGTACAGTGGGACAGGGCTTTTAGTCTTCCCAAAATGTGACACCTCACATTTCTTTGTATTAAATTCCATCCACTATTACTCAGCCCAACTGGCCAACCGATCAAGATCCTGCTGCAATATTTGACAATCATCTTCACTATCTCCAATACTACTCACTTTAATGTCATCTGCAAATTTGCTAATCATGCCATGTACATTCTCAGCCAAATCATTGATTTTGATGACGAACAGCAATGGGTCCAACACTAAACCTTGAGGCACAGCACTGGTCACAGGCCTCCAGTCCGAAAAGCAACTTTCCCCCATCACCCTCTGTTTCCTTCCATGAAGCCAATTTTCTATCCATTCAGCTATCTCTTCTTGGATCCCATGGGATCTAACCTTCCAGAGAATCCTACTCTGCGGAACCTTGTCAAATACCTTGCTGAAGTCCATATACGCAACGTCTACAGCTCTGCCTTCATCAACTTCTATCGTCACATCACCATAAAACTCAATCACATCCGTAAGACATGACCTCGCACATACAAAACCATGCTGACCATACCTAATCAGCCCTTGTCGGTCTAAATGCGTTTCTTCCTATCCCACAGAATACACTCTAGGAACATTCTGACTACAGATGTTGAGTTCACCGGCTTGTAGTTCACAGCCTTTTCCCTGCAACCCTTACTGAATAGAGGCACAACATTTGCCACCCTCCAGTCTACCGGCACCTCGCCTGTACTTGATGACTCGTAAATCTCAGCCAGGGCACTTGCAATTTCCTCTCTACCTTCTCGCAGTGTCCTCGGATATATCTAATCAGGCCCTGGAGATTTGTCTACCTTCATAAGCGTCAGGACATTCAGCACCTCCTCAACTGTAATACTGACTGGTCTGAAGACATTTCCAGTGACTACCCCAAGTTCCTCAGTCCTACTGTCTTTCTCCATGGTAAAAACAGAGAAGAAATACTCATTGAGGATCTTGCCCATCTTCTGTGGCTCCATGCAGAATTAACTGCTTGATTCCTGAGGGGTCCCACTCGCTCTGGTTACCATTATTTCCTGTATGTACATAAAATCTCTTGGGATAATCCTGAATGCCATCTGCCAGAGCTGTTCCCTGTCTCCTTTTGCCTCTTCCGATTTCCTTTTTTAGCTTGCGCCTTAGTTCCTGAAACATCTCCAGGGATACACTTGATTCCAACTGCCTGTACCTGTACCTGTCCCTGTCCCATGCTTCCTTCTTACTCTTCACCAAAGCCTCAATTTCCCATCATCTTAATGATGATACTTTAAACATTTATATTTTCTGTGACTAAAGGCTATTTATATTTCAACTATTAGACTATGAAGTTGAGATTGGTCTTTGTAGATAAGAACTGTTGATATTCATTTTACTTATTTACGAGAGTGATTTCTTCCACATCTCATCACCCATGAATCTACACCAATGTAACAGCAAACACAGACAAAGGAGTGGTCATCACCAAAACCAAAGAAGAAGGCACTAAAGGAGAGGATGGCAGAAAGAAAAGTAAAAAAAATTGTTATGAAAGCACTGAAATTAACTGAAATTATATCGAGAAAACACTATATTCTGCAGAAATCACTGATCAAAGAAAATGTAAATACATGTAATGAACTGATAGGGTATAAAAGTGAAATTATTGGTTAGCACTGTATTTACGTAATTATCAGTGTGACTACTAGATGAGAATGATATTCGATCTGAAATTATGTAATGATACTTAAAATTTAAAAAGCCAGGGTGGAGCTGCTGATCGTAATGGGGAATAATAAAGAAAATAAACAAATATTTGGTTTCAACCAAAATGCTGGATTAACTCAGCGGCTTAGATAGCATCCCTCGAGAACATGGTTAACTGACATTTCAGGTCTGGCCTGAAATGCTTGCCACTTACAATTGTCCCATTATCACAAGTACAATATTTCTTACACATCACATGTTAAAGCATTGGTACCACATCATGCATGGAATTCTCAAAAAGGCATTCTCCATTTTATTATCCCCATATTTCCATCAATTCCTTTCCACATTCTGCCATTCGCATACACATGAGCTGTAAGTGGCCAATTATCCTTCCTGCACATTTTTTGGTACGTGGGAGGAAACTCGAACACCTGAAGGAAACTCACAGTTGTAAGGAAAATGTTCACACTCAGGCATCCATCACCTCAGGTGAGGATTGAACCCAGATCGCTCACCAATGAAGCAAAGTTCTTAGCTTTGCCACCCTAAATTCTGAATTTAGGTCTGAGAGTTTACAGCATAGAATCAGGTCACTTGGAATGGTTAGAATAATGGTGGGTGTCAAAACTACATTGAGTTCTGAAATAGAGTCTTAGACCTGAAACATTAAATCTGTTTCTCTTTCCACAGGTTTGCATGACCTGCCGAGTGTTTAAGCATTTTATTTTTCCCCCTGAATGATTGTATTTATGTCAGAATTCCTGGCACCTGGAGTTTATTTAAATGTTCAAAATCACAATGTTGTTTTTATCAGAGTTTGAATTACCGTGTGCATTTTGGCTTTGAACATGCACATTGGCTTCGTACATTCAGTGGGAGAGAAGCAAACAATGTATACATTTGTTTAGGGAGGAGCTGCAGATCCTGGTTTAAACACAATGCTGGAGTAACTCAGTGGGTCAGGCAGCATCTCAGGAATAAAAACGCAAAGGACTGTGTAAAGGAATGGGAAACTGTCATATAGCCAACCAGCTTCAAAGACACGAAAAGAAGAAGAGGAATGTGGAGAAGAGGACCATACAATGCAGCATTGCCTTGTCTGCCCCCTACTACCCAACCAGTGCAGCTCAAAGGATCTTGCAGTGTTCAATAAAAACGCAAAGGACTGTGTAAAGGAATGGGAAACTGTCATATAGCCAACCAGCTTCAAAGACACGAAAAGAAGAAGAGGAGAGAAGGAATGGGTGACGTTTCGGGTCGAGATCCTTCTTCAGTTTATCAACATCTAGTAATTTCGCAGGATTGTACTTTGAAGGGGTTGTACTTTGGAGATTGTTACTAAACTCTGACGCTGCAAACTTGCACCATTGATATGGGATAATACTTTTATGGTATACTCTTGGTTTTTGGTTTCTTGGTCCTCCAAAATATTCCAAATGGAATTTAAACTGGAGTTGGTGGAGGGAGGACTTAAGCCAGAAAGGGTTTTTGGGAAGAAAGAGCTACCTCTAATAGTGTACACACTTGAAAAGCACTTTTTAAAATTGGAAAGCAGTGTCTCTTGGTTTCAGGACATCCTGAAGTACTTTCCAATTTAAAAACAAGTGCTTTCCTAAGACTTTACACCTGTCCGCCATTGGCCAGGGGGAAACGAACTGTCCACCGGAAACGGAAACGTACTAGATTTGTAGTTCTGTGAAGCGGGTATCGGAAGTTAGGAAACGGGAAAGCGGAAGGACGAAACTACAAGTCCCAGGGTGCTCGGCGCACGGAGCCATTGACGGCCATTTGAACAGGGAGGCGGCGAGGCCGAGTATTTGTGGGCACCTGAAGGCGGGTGAGCCTGGTTTATGTGTTTCACTTTGCCAACGCTAAACTAATGTAGGCTTGTTTTGTGCAGGGCTTTAGCGAGGGTCCGAGTTGCAGTTTACATAATGTGTTGGAAGGAACTGCAGATGCTGGTTTAAACCGAAGATAGACACAGAATGCTGGAGTAACTCAGTGGGACAGACAGGCAGGCAGCATCTCTGGAGGAATGGGCGACGTTTCTGGTCGAGACCCTTCTTCAGACTTGCTGCCTGTCCCGCTGAGTTACTCCAGCTTTTGTGTCTATCTTGCAGTTTACATACAAGCACTAAGAACGATGACAGAGATAAAGACAACTACATTCAGTGGGAGAGAAGCAAACAATGTATACATTTGTTTAGGGAGGAGCTGCAGATCCTGGTTTAAACACAATGCTGGAGTAACTCAGTGGGTCAGGCAGCATCTCAGGAGAGAAGGAATGGGTGGCGTTTCGGGTCGAGATCCTTCTTCAGTTTATCAACATCTAGTAATTTCGCAGGATTGTACTTTGAAGGGGTTGTACTTTGGAGATTGTTACTAAACTCTGACGCTGCAAACTTGCACCATTGATATGGGATAATACTTTTATGGTATACTCTTGGTTTCTTGGTCCTCCAAAATATTCCAAATGGAATTTAAACTGGAGGTGGTGGAGGGAGGACTTATGCCAGAAAGGGTTTTTGGGAAGAAAGAGCTACCTTAAATTTAGTTGTATCTGGTTGGGTAACTATGGTAGGGTGAAGATTATTCCATGCTTTAATTGTGCGGGGGAAGAACGAATTGCTGTACACATCTGTCTTGGTAGCTGGAATCTCAAATTGGATCGAATGCCCTCCTCTGCTCCTAATTGGTTTGGGTTTGGTGTAGGTTTTGTAATCTATGTCGAGCTGACCATTTAACATTTTGTAAAAACAGGTCAAACGGTGAGCTTCACGTCTGTCTTGGAGAGGGTTCCACCCCAGTGAATTCAGAAGTTTGGTAACACTCGCTTCTCTCTCATAGGTGTTAGTAACAAATCGAGCTGCCTGTCTTTGGACACGTTCGATGGAAGAAATGTTTTTATTTGTGTATGGGTCCCATGCTGCAACTGCAGGGCTCGAAATTAACGGTTGCCCGGGTGCCGTTGACCACTCAAAGCGCCGCCGGGCAACTAAACACCGAGTCATTTTGCCCGGCTTGGCAACCAGATACTGGTTTGTACCGAAGATAGACACAAAAAATTGGAGTAACTACGCGGGTCAGGCAGCATCTATGGAGAAAAGGAACGCGACGTTTTGTGTCGGCGGTGACGGCTGTATTGCGTGAGAAAGATACTAGGTGCGTGGTGACGAAGTGTCGGAGCGAATGACGGGCACCGAACAGCGGCAGCAGCGGCCGCGACAGCGGCTTCATCTCCTCCTCCCCCCGCACTCCGCCCGCCCTGATAAGGGCCGCTGCCTGCAAATCCACTACCCGCCACTTAAAAGAAAACACTCCCGCACGCCGAGGCCGGGAGGAGGGAGGGAGGGGGAGGCCTCGGCGTGAGGGAGGGTTTGTTTTGAAAGCGGTTATCCCGTTGTCGGATTTGCAAGCAGCGGCCGCTATCAGGGAGGAGGAGGAGATGGTGCCGCTGCCGCGGCTGCTGTGCGGGACCCGTCATTCGCTCCGACACTTCTGAAGCAGCTGCACCAAAGATACTAAAGCTATAGGATCTTTGAGCTGCACCGCTCGGCCCCGCACCTTGCTGTTGGCTGGCGGAGGAGGGACGCGGTGGGGAGGAATTCCCGACGGCCAAGGCAGCGGGCGATGTTGTCCGAGGAGCGCTGACCTTCCTTCCTCCCCACCTCGCCCCCTTCTCTCGCTCTCTCTTGTACGCTCCCTCCACACCCCCCCCTCCCCCTTTATCCTGGGACCCCTCCTCTACATCCCGCACTGATATCCATTCCCGCCTCTATTCAGTCCTCACTGACATCCCCTATGCTCCCCATCTTCCCCATCTCCCCCCCCCCCCCCCAATCTATTCATCCTGCGCTGATCACCCTATCCACCTCGCATTAATTCTCCTGCCGCCATACCCGCCCCCATCCATCCTACACTGGTTCCCCAATTCACCCTGTGCTTACCCCTTTCCCATCCATCCTGCACCTCCTCCATCCATCCTATACTGATTCCCCATCCATCCTGTACTAATCCACGCATTCATCCCGTACTGACCCACCCTCCATTTACCCTGCACCTTCCCCCATTCATCCTGTAGTGATTTCCCACTCATCCTGCACAGACCCTCCGCTCCACACTGTACTGACCCCCCCCCCCCCCGATTCATCCTGCGCTGACCTCCCCCCCCATCCATCCTGTACTGATCCTCCCATTCAAGAAGAATGGGGGGAACAGTCTGAAGAAGGGTCTCGACCTGGAAAGTTGCCTATTTCCTTCGCTCCATAGATGCTGCCTCACCCGCTGAGTTTCTCCAGCACTTTTGTCTATCCCCATCCATCCCGTACTGAACCCCCCCATTCAACATCACTGACATCCCCCGTGCTCTCCCTTCACAATTTTACCTACTCCAACCAACACGTACTAATTCACCTGCCTCAATCCATCCATTCTGCACCGACTGCCTTCTAACCACCCCCCCCCCCCCCCCCCCGCCATCTATCCACCCCGCACTGATTCACACACACCCCCTTCCCTGACCCTATTGTCCTGGAAATGTCTTCAGAGCGAATATTGACTATGTTTGATAACGGAATGCAATCAAATGTGTTTTAATTCCCAATGTTATTATTTGTTTTAATCCATAAAGATGGATTAATTAAATTGTGAACACGTGAAACATTAAAACCACAGTGTTCGATTGTCACTGCTACCGTTGACACATTATTACAGAATTCATTTTAACGGCTCTTAATATGGAGTATCAGCACTGTAGTTATTTAATGAGCAACATTCACAACTATACGTACGCATATATGTTATCATGGTCCAGGATTTATTGACACAGGTTGATCATACGCTGAATAATTCAACCACATTTTTGTTTGGAAGTGGAAAGAACGAATACAAATTGCATTAATTGCAATGTGTAAAAAGAGTTGAGATACTGTATTATAATTTTGCTGCATGTCATTGTGGGATATATCATGTCTTGATTGGTGAATGTTTAGTTTGTGACTTTATTTGAAGCAGAAATAATATGTGAATGCTTCATTGAGTATAATTCCGACTGGTAACTACGCGCTTCGTCCGAGCACATTATCGCACGCGTCATGCAAGCCATCTTAAATGACCACCTAAACTGTAATTTGGCAACCTAAAAAGCTGCCAAGGTTGCCCGGCTGGCAACAGGGAAAAAAAGTTAAGCGAGAGCCCTGAACTGCGTAGTCCAAATGAGGTCTAACGAGGGTGAAGTATACTCATTTCCCTTGAACCCCTCGTGTTCTTCAAAAATCCCAATTTTTTAAAATCCAGCCCCAGAGAACATCTGGGTTTAGTCACGAGTGGATATGGCCCATCTTGTGTTTAGGGATGAGCTCAAAGTTGATGGAATTATGCAGCCTTTGGAGATGTTCAGAACATTTTGACCTCTGGTTTTTCACAAGTGATGGTGTCCTTTAGCTAATTAGCAGTAGCAGAGATCTGTGCTGACACTCAGCTGCTATGAAATGGTTGTCCAGAGGTAACACAGCAGTTTAGTTTATTGTCACGTATACCGAGGTACAGTGAAAATCTTTTGTGATGTGCTAATCAGTCAGCGTAAAGACAATACATGATTACAATCGAGCCATTTACAGTGTATAGATACATGAAAAGGGAATAACGTTTAGTGCAAGGTAAAGCCAGTAAAGCCTGATCCAAGATAGACACAAAATGCTGGAGTAACTCAGAGGGACAGGCAGAGAGAAGGAATGGGTGACGTTTTGGGTCGAGACCCTTCTTCAGACTCCTGAAGAACTCCTTAAGAAGGGTCTCGACCCAAAACGTCACCCATTCCTTCACTCCAGAGAAGCTGCCTGTCCCGCTGAGTTACTCCAGCATTTTGTGTCTATTTAAACCAGCATCTGCAGTTCTTTCCTGCACACAAAGTCTGATCAATGATAGTCTGAGGGTCACTAATGTGGCAGATAGTAGTTTAGGACTGCTCTCTAGTTGTGATAGGATAATTCAGTTGCCTGAGAACTGCTGGGAGGAAACTGTCCCTGAATCTGGAGGTTTACGTTTTCACACTTTTGCCGATAGGAGAAAAAGAAGAGGCAGTGGCTAAGGTTCGACTCGACCTTAATTATGCTGCTGGCCTTCCTAAGGCAGCGTGAGGAATAAATTGAGTCAATGGAAGGAAGGTTGGTTTGTTTGATGGCCTGGGTTGCGTCCACAATTCATTGCAATTTCTTGCGGATTCAAAGCAATTTAAAAGTCAATTGGCTTGAAGGTGTAATCAGTACTTCCTGTTCCTTCTGTACTTCCTGTACTTCACTAATTCCTGTTTCTTTGTATGGTTTTAGAGGAATTTAGAAGATTGAGGGGGGATCTTATAGAGACTTACAAAATTCTTAAGGGGTTGGACAGGCTAGATGCAGGAAGATTGCTCCCGATGTTGGGGAAGTCCAGGACAAGGGGTCACAGCTTAAGGATAAGGGGGAAATCCTTTAAAACCGAGATGAGAAGAACTTTTTTCACACAGAGAGTGGTGAATCTCTGGAACTCCCTGCCACAGAGGGTAGTCGAGGCCAGTTCATTGGCTATATTTAAGAGGGAGTTAGATGTGGCCCTTGTGGCTAAGGGGATCAGAGGGTATGGAGAGAAGGCAGGTACGGGATACTGAGTTGGATGATCAGCCATGATCATATTGAATGGCGGTGCAGGCTCGAAGGGCCGAATGGCCTACTCCTGCACCTAATTTCTATGTTTCTATGTTTCTACACAGAGAGTGGTGAATCTCTGGAATTCTCTGCCACAGAATGTAGTTGAGGCCAGTTCATTGGCTATATTTAAGAGGGAGTTAGATGTGGCCCTTGTGGCTAAAGGGATCAGGGGGTATGGAGAGAAAGCAGGTACAGGATACTGAGTTGGATGATCAGCCATGATCATATTGAATGGTGGTGCAGGCTCGAAGGGCCGAATGACCTACTCCTGCACCTATTTTCTATGTTTCATGACCTCGTCATAGTCATTCGGTATGGAAACATGCCTTTCTGCCTAAGTTATTCATGACAACTAAGATGTTCATCTCAGCCAGTCCAGTTTGCCCACATTTGACCCATATCCTAGCAATGTTACAAAATTTTGAGATTTAAAAAATCAAGTCTGTAATTTATCCCATCAGATAAAGCATAAAAAGAAGTTTAATTTGACACCTAATTCACTTTCATATCTCAAGTATTTAAAAAGTTATGGCCATTTTCATACTCGGAAATTAGCATCTTGTTCCCTATTGATTTTCTATGGACATAACAAAAAAGCTGTGATCGTGTGCAGTCAAAAGCCCATAACCTTCTTAAAAATTAAGAGAACTGAATGAAATTTTCAGTTATCGTAGATTGAACCATTCTGAAACAAATATAAAATAATCTTACTTGGATGACCTGAAATTAAAGCATATAATTAGTTAGTTACCCAAGTGTAGCTAATTTCAAACTTCAATTACTAGATCTAAACATCTATCCATTTCTTAATAAATGATTAACATTTTTAAATAGCCTAAGTGTCCAAATAATATTCATAAATAATTCACAATAAAACATGATTTTTAAATCTCATTTACATTAATTTATAGGCCAAATGGAAGGAATTTAGTGTTCAATTGCTGTAAATTAAAGTCCATTTTAAATCAGCTTTCTAGTGGGATCCTGTGAACGCGCTGGTTTAGAACGTTCACATTGCGGTAGATTTGTGCCCTCAAATGCCCAGAAAAATACTGCGGGATATAATGGGCCTAAAATGAGCTACTCGCAATATTAAACTTTGTATAAAGGGATCTTAAGAAGCCCTTTTTAATGTAAAAATAAGCAGCATACCTTCTGTTATTTGCTCTATGCGACCCTGACAGCTGCCGGTGGTCGCGCGTTTAGAGATTGATTTTTAAACTACTATAACTATTATACGAGGCCTTTAAAACTAATAATAGCTTTTGCGACGGGGTCTTCCAGCGATTTTTCGTTAATAATTAACTAGGCTGAACATCTTCGATTTGAACAGCCTAGAGAAAATCGCGTTTTAAACCCGCCCCCCCTCTAAACGGCGCCAAAATCGCGCACACCCGCAGCGACAGATTTTCAGCGACGCTTCAGGTAGGCTTTGCAACATAACTACATATCCCTCTAAACCTTTGCCATCCCTGCTTCTGTCCAGATGGCTTTTTAATGTTGTTACTCTACCTGCCTCAACCATTTCCTCTAACTGCTCCTTCGACATATGTACCACCCTTTGTGTAAAAAAAGTTGCCCTTTAGTTTCCTGTTAAAACTTTCTCATCTCAACTTAGGTTTGGAAGCGCCAATGTGAAGAAAGGATCAACATGGCAAAAACCTTGTTATATAACTTTAATAGTTTCAACTAGACTAAGTGGAACCCGTTGGATCCCATGTTCACACTGGAGGGCTGGTCCCCCAATGCAATATTCCACCTCTCCACCAATTCCAATATTGGTGGCCAGTGGGGGTGAGGAGGGGGGGGGGGGGGGCTTTCTGGAGCGCTAGTATGGGTGTTGTGGGCCAAAGGGACTGGTTTCCAGAGGGCTAGTATGGACATTATGGGCCGAATGGATTATTGGGATGGCAGCTCGGTCACTCAGGCCTGGTGGTCTGGCAAATCGGTCACTCAGGCCTGGTGGGCAGGCAGCTCAGTCACGCAGGCCTGGTGGGCTGGCAGCTCAGTCACTCAGGCCTGGTGGGCTGGCAGCTCAGTCTCTCAGACCTGGTGGGCTGGCAGCACAGAAACTGCCAGAAATTCTGCCCAAAACAGGTGAGAGACTGTGAGAGAGAAGGCGGAGGGTGGAGAATCAAATTTAGACATTTTTCTATGCAATGAAGGAGGAAAGTCTATCCTGGCCTGGATCTCACAGGGAGTCAATGAAGGGAGGGAGAAAAATACTGGGGTGAGGTTTAATACTTGCAGGAAGAATACTTACTGATGGGCCAAAGGGACTCCTCGGCTAGTACAGGCCTGATGGGCTGAAGGGGCTCTATTAAAAAGAATCTGGGTGAAATCTCAGTGAAAGGCACTTTTTCTGGACTTTTCCTGGCCGGGCATGGGCCTTTTGGGCCAAAATGCTCCTCTTGGGCTAATACGGGCATTTATGGCAAAAGGGACTGGTTTCTCGGCTAATAGGGGCCCTGTGGGCCGAAATTAGTGGTTTCAGGCAGGCCAAACATTTCATTTACATTTCAATTTCAAGCACAGGGCAGGCCAAACAATTCATTTAATTTATATTTCCATTGCAGTTTCAAGCACAAGGCAGGCCAAACAGCCAATTGCATTTTCATTTCATTTCCATTGCAGTTTCAAGCACAGGGCAGGCCAAACAGCTCATTGCATTTTCATTTTCATTTCCATTGCAGTTTCAAGCACAGGGCAGGCCAAACAACTCATTACATTTCCATTTCATTTCTATTTTCATTGCCGTTTCAAGCACAGGGCAGGCCAAACAGTTCATTGCATTTTCATTTCATTTTCATTTCCATTGCAGTTTCAAGCACAGGGCAGGCCAAACAACTCATTTGATTTTCATTAAGGGCTAACAAATCATTTATTGCAAGTACATTGCAGATTCACAGTTCGGTTGATTCTCAGTTTAGAATCACAGTCGTGGCCTCTCCCTCGCGATATTCCAAGGTGACTGACTCGTGTCCAAGCATCTGGGGTTTTATAGTTCTGCCCCCCCCCCCCGGAAGGGGCGTTACCTTCATTATGGTGATTGACAGGTGAGAGGACCAATCAGCTGATCTTAAGATTTTTTAAACACTCATAACTTTTTTATTTTTAATCGATCGGGAAAATCCTCAGGGTTGCCGCAGCAGAGGAGGACTGTGAGTAAGACGGCCAAAAACCATAGCGATATAGGGTAGAGCTTTTTTCTAAAATCAATATACAGCACAGACAAGAAGTGGTCAAGATGAGACTTTTAGTTATATAGATGACCATGTGGAAGAAGAATTAAAAATAATGCAGCAATATTTTGGATAGTGTCTGATCATAGTATTACAGCACAGAAATTGGATTGATCAAGCATTGCTGATCTTATCCTACTCTACTATCTGTTTTCCCTTTTAAATTTTTACTTTTCAAACTGAACAAATTTTCCTTTTTAAATAGGGATTTATGAATTCTTGTAGTCGTGCATCTTACCTCAGCCCTTTTTGTCATGGCCGTATTGCATGGAAACTGTCCCTTTGGCCTAGTGAGCCCATGCCAATCATCAGATACCCATTAATCCTATGCTGATTCAATTTTTAATTTTCCCCACAATTCCATTAACTTCCTCCTCCCATCCCCACTGATTCCCCAGATTCTACCACTCTCCTAAATGTAAGGGACAATTCCCATTGGGCAATAAATCTTTTACCAAACCATCGGTCTGTGCAATGTGGGACAACCATGGTGCAGTCTCAGAGAGATTGTGGAAACTTTACATAGACAACACCATAGCTAAGGATTGAACCTGGGTAATTTGCACCGTGAGGCAGCAGCATAATAGCTGCATTATTGGGCAGGTCTGCTGACCAGCATAAACAATCATTATGTCCGTTATCATAGTTAATCAGTCACTATATTAAATTCTTGGTTCCAAAATTGAGTACTCCTGCATGTCACTAAAGTGTTAAGTGCTGCAGAAGTGTGAGTTTACTTTTTTGACATATTGGCCACATCACACACAGCTTTGGGATGACCACACCTAAAGTGAGACCATTGTCCAAATTATTTTAAGAAGGTATCGTTACCCTTTGGGTCTAGGATGAGAAGTTGGGGGGATTTTTAGGGTTCATGATGGCTGGTCTGACGTGTTCTGAACTGCAGTATAACACAGAACTTTGTCCTGTGGGAGCTGTTCTCAGACACTCATGCACACAGAAATATCAGCGGTAGCTGGGAAAGCATGAAGGTGGTGAAAGGCACTGTCTGGAATGACCAAACTTCTCCGGTGTTCCAGAGCCAGGCGCTGACCATGAATGAGTGAAACAGGTTAGATGTCCAAGAGAACCACCTAAGCGGAGTGCAACCATAGATTTGCATGGCTTCATGCTATTTTCATTTTACCTCGCAGGTCAGCGCTTACAATTTTTAACAATGATTGTAATACATGCTGTGAAGAAAATGGTTTACTTTCATGAATGAATTCTGTGTTTATTTCCCATCCTTGTTGTCCCTGAGAAGTGGAGGAGAGAGCTGCTGCCTTGAACCCATGCACTCTATCTATAAATACTTCCATGGTGCTGGTGGGCAGGGAGTTCCTTTAACATTGAACGAATGGCATTTTTCCAAGTTTACAGGGTACAGAGAAGATTTACGAGGATGTTGCCAGGTCCAGAGGGAGAGATTGAGTAGGCTGGGACTCTATTCCTTGGAGCGCAGGAGGATGAGGGGTGATCTTGTAGAGGTGTATAAAATCATGAGAGGAATAAATCTGGTAGACACACAGTCTCTTGCCCAGAGTAGGAGAATTGAGTAGGTTTAATGTGGAAGGGAAACCATTTAATAGGAATCCGAGGGGTAACATTTTCACACAAAAGGTGGTGGGTGTATGGAACAATCTGCCAGAGGAGGTAATTGAGGCAGGGATTATCCCAACATTTAAGAAATAGTTTGACATGTACATTGACAGGACATCGAGACGTCACCCATTCCTTCTCTCCAGAGATGCTGCCTGTCTCGCTGAGTTACTCCAGCTTTTTGTGTCTAACATGGATAGGACAGGTTTGGAGGGATATGGACCAAACAGCGTGTAGCTAGGACATGTGGTCTAGTGTAGGCAAGTTGGGTCGAAGGGCCTGTTTCCATACTATCACTATGACTATGTCAGAATGGCAACTTGGAGGAATTCGTAGGGTATTTTTCTATATGCACCTTTATTTGGATTTATATTCCAATGACATTTGTGGAAAATAATCATTACATTAAAGAGGACTATGTGGATTATAGATTTGTTAAATCCACTGTTTAATTAGCTACTATTGCTGTGCACAGATCGACACTCAAACAAAATGCCTGGACGTTCGTCCATCATGCCAGTGATTTCCTTCAGCGCTGTGGATTCGGCTTTGTCTTCACTGAAAACATGTCACGTATCGATCAATACTGGAATTGAGGTTACAACTGACGTCGCACTAGCGCTTACAGAGCATGAAGGTAAGTGTGATGGAAACCAATTTTATTATGTTGATCTGGGGTGACTCGGGGATCAGTTCTGGGGTCTCTGTTATGAACTCGCATTAATGATATGATTAAAAAGTTGGCATTTCGCAAACATTAATTTGCTGATTTTTCAATGCAAAAGAACCAGGAAGCAATGCAAAGAAATACAGACAGATTAAGCAGGTGGACATAAAGATAGATGTAGGATGGAACGGAATGTGGGAAAATTATGGGAGGTTATGCTCTTCAGTAGGAAACATAGGAAAAATGAATAGTTTTTAAATTATTAGAAATAAGTAAATACTCGTGCATTGGGTAATCTGGTTCATAAAACAGAATTCAAGCATGCAGATATTTTGATAATTTGGGAAAGCAATTTGTATATTGGTGCTTTTAATAAAGGACAAAAAAGGACATTTATTGTCACATACACCAATTGGTGCAGTAAAATTTGAGTAGCCATGCAGCACACAAATAAGATAAATACAACACTTAAATTTTTTTTACATAAAACATAAAAAACATCCCCCCATCAGAGTTTCCCACTGTGAGGGAAGGCATGAAAGTTCAGTCCTCTTCCTCTGTTCAACCGTGGTCGGGGCCTATTGAGGCCTCTGCAGTCGCCGCTACAGTGGCCCGATGTTTCAGGCCCTCGAACGAAAGAACACTCTCTGCGGCCCGGAGCCTCCGAATTGGCCGCTTCCTACCGGAGACCAATGCTCCTGAAGTCCACAGGCCGAGCTGGGCAGAGATTCAACGCTGGCGACCTCGGCGAGATATCCCAGGCTCCGCGATGTCAAAGTCAGCGGCGCCAGCGGCTGGAAGTTCCCGCCGCCCGTGGCTGGTAGCTCCGCAGACCACAGCTCCACGGTGTTAAAGTCGGCAGTCCCAGCACTCCGGAGGTCCATCACGGGGATTTCCCCGTAAGGCATCGCTCGCTCCGTGATGGAATCCAGTGCTGCGCCGCTGCTGAAGTTGAAGCTCGGGCCGGTCTCCGGCAGGAAAGGCCGCGCTGATCCAGATGGTAGGCCGCGACGAGGGGGCGAAGATGCGGCTTGGAGGAAAGACGGATCCTTGACTAGGAAGTGACTAAGAAAAATGGATTCCCCCTCCCCCCACATAAAAAAAGACAAAAGACCTCCAAAAACAAACTTTAAAACAGACTAAAAATAACAAAAAGGAGAGTGGATAGACAGCTGCAGGCAAGGCAGCCACACTCAATGGTGCCACCACTCGAATAAGGAGTTGGTGGATGTAAACATGTCTTGCTGAGACTGGATACGGCTAAGGTGAGATTTTATTTGAGGAACTCTGGGTAGTTTTCATTTTGGTGCCAAAAGAAAGTCTTCTTTGGCCTGGAGTTTATGCAGCATAAATTCATAAGATTTATTGCTGGGAAGAGAGGAGAGGAAATTTGTTTTATATTTACTGGAGTTTAGAAGAATGAGAATTTATATAGTCATTGAGAGATACAGTGTGGAAACAGGCTCTTCGGCCAATTTGCCCACACGGGCCAACAATGTCCCAGCTACACTAGTCCCACTTGCCTGTGCTTGGTCCATATCCCTCCAAACCTGTCCTATCCATGTACCAGTCTGTTTCTTAAACAATGGGATAGTCTCAGCCTCAACTACCTACTCTGGCAGCTTGTTCCATACACCCACCACCCTTTGTGTGAAAAAGTTACCCCTCGGATTCCTATTAAATCTTTTCCCCTCACCTTGAACCTATGTCCTCTGGTCACCAATTCCCCTACTCTGGGCAAGATACTCTGTGCAACTACCCAATCTATTCCTCTCACGATTTTGTACACATATCATTGAGATATGAGATTCTGAAAGGAATTGTTTTGGCAGATGCTGTGAAATCTTTTTCTCCAGTGAGCGAGTCCAGAACCAAATGCCATACTCTTGGGGTCAAAGATGAAATTAAGAGAAATGTCTTCATGTAAAAGGATGTAGACCTATGGAATTCACTGTATCAGCGAGGTATTTAATTGTAATCAAAGTTGAAATACTATTTTTCTGCGAACACTTAGTAAATTGAGGAAGATGCAAAAGGAGCTCAAAGCAGAATTTCAGCCATGATCTTACAGATTGGCTGGCAAGTGCAGAGGCCTAGCGGCCTTCTGTTTCTCTTACTAATGCTATTATGAAAGCAGTTGAATATGTTCAACTGGCTTTTAAATAAAACATTTTACTGTTTGCATCAGCCTTTCATTGGAAATGTGAAAATAATGTAACCATAGAGGTTTCCCCCTGGTGTTTCCTCCCATAAACCAAAGATGTGAGGGTTGATAGCTTACTTGGCCACTAAATTGCTCAAGTGTGGAGGTGAATGGTAGAATCTAGGGAGTTGTTGAGAATGTGGGGGGATTAAATAAAAAGGGGTTTAATGTAGGATTGTACAGATAATGTAGATCACCAGGGGCGCCGGGGAGATGACTGCCCTGCCGGCAGTCTGTTCGTATTTTCTTTCTTTTTGTTATTTTTTAGTTAGTTAAAAGTTTGTTTTAATGTTCTTCGGTTTGTTTTATGTGGGGGGGAAGGGGATCGGGGGAAACGTTTTTTCAGGTTCTTACCTTCCCGGAGACGTGATCAATTTTCGGATCACATTCTCCGGGCTCTGCGGCCTACCTTCGATGGAGCTGGAAGCCGCCTCGGACTGTCGCGAGCCCCACTGCGGGGCGCGGACTTTACATTGGTGCTGATCCCTCGCCTGGGATCGTTCCCACCGCGACCACCGCGGACTCTAACATCAAAAGCTCGCAGTCGGGAGAGGCTAGGCGGGAAGCTCCAACCCGAGGTTTGATCGCCCGGGAGCGGATCGCCTCGATGCGGAGGGCCCGAACGCCGCTGGCTACGGGAGTCAAGATCATCCCGACAACGTGGGCTCGAGGCCCACGGCCGAGGAAGAACAAAAGGAAGGACTTGAACTTTATTTTGCCTTCCATCACAGTGAGGAATGTGTAGGAGTCACTATGGTGGATATTCATGTTAAAATGTTTTTTTGAGTGATCTGCTGCTTTTAATTGTATGACTGACCTGGCCAATGAAATTCCTCGTATGTTGCAAAACATACTTGGCGAATAAAGTGTGATTCTGATTAGTGCAGAATGATGGCTGATAGTTGGTGTGGACTGGGCTGAAGGGCCTGTTTCTGTGTGGATTCTCTCTGACTCAATGAGGTCTTTCCAGTATTTTTCAGCAGAGGGCAGTATTGACAATGGTATAAGTTCTTGCGATGAGAGATGTTTTGTACTCTCTGCACTTGAATCTAATGTTAACATTAAATTTAAAATGAAGCCTTGGTTTCTAGCAGTAATGTTTATCGATCTGGAAGAATTGGTGAAACCAGTGTTTCCTGTCAGACTTGCCAGCCTGCTTTTGTATAAGTTCTGAGGTGCCCCAAGACAGAAAGAGTTCTTCCTCTCTGGAATAACAATGCTGTCCTCCTGTACAGAATTGAAAGTTTACAAACAATCCTGATGAAGCTGTTACCAATATACCAATATGTTGACTTTTTTGCATTTTCATTCAATCCCATTTAAGCCATCAATGCTGAATAGATGGGACATGAGCTTGCAGATGCTGGAACCTGGAACAAAAAGAAACGAGCTGTTGAAGAAACTCAGCAAGTCAGACAACATGTGTGAAGATAAAGGAAGAGTCAACATTTCAAGTCCTGATGAATTGTCACGACTCAAAACATTGGCTATCCCTTTGCCTCCATAGATGCTGCCTGACTCACTGGAGTTGCTCGATTTTGTACTGAATGGATGAACTGTCTTGCTCTCCTCTGCATCCCTACCCTCTCAGATGCCACTCTGCAGCCCATTCATTTATCTCAACAGGATATCAAAAAATGGATGAGAAGTATTTACATTGCAAAGGCTATGGGGTGGGACCACATTACAGCACTAATACTGAAGAACTAATGTCCAGAACCAGCTGCATCTGCAAGCAATCTGTTCCAGTATAGATACAACACAGGCATTTATCTGACAACCTGTTCCAAAGTTACCTGGGATTGCCCTGTTCACAAAATCCAGGACAAATCTACTCTGTTTAATGACTTGCCCAAACAGTATACTCTCGGCCATTAGCAAAGTGATGGAAACTGTCTTTGATAGTGTTTAGAAGCAACATTTGCTCACTGGTAACCAATTCACTGATGCAAAAGTGCTAAATTCCAAAGATGAGGTGAGAGTCATGGCCTTTGATATTGAGGCAGCGTTTGCATGACTGTGGTGCTAAGGCAACCTGGAAAAAAACTTGAATGTTATTTTTGTTGCAGTGGTCTTTGATATTCCAATTTATTTGACGTGGTTTGACAAATTTAGCAAAATTTCCATGATGGTTGGTCACACTTGATCAAGTCGCACTGCAACAGACATGAGCTATGTTTATGTGTAGTTATCATTCTTTGTTTGTCGTGATGAGCCTTGAGGGCAAGGCAAATATGTAGGTGTGGATTATACAAAGTAATCACATGTAAACCAAACTGAATTTGAATATGCTTGCCGTTTTTAAACTTTAAGGAACACATTTACTAAAAGCATATGTATTTTGTCACTAAATTAGTAGTAGACAACTTTCTGTGTCAGCAATTAGTTCAAATCACAGAATTCAAAATTCTGGAGTGATGGAAGGTCAGCCTTGCTGTCACACCTGACTGAAAAGAAGTAAAAAAGGCCAAATACCAGATAAAATATAACTGGGCCTCGAGAACAGATAGCATCTCAAATGAAATCCTAAAACACAGAAATTAACAACTTTTGTTATTAATCGAGAATCTCATTGTCCACATCTGGGAAGAGGTTGGCCATGGGAGCTCGGATATGCCAAAATCAAGACAATCATCAAAGGAAACATGTCTGTGTAGTAACAACGGAGTGGATTTTCCGCTGACTGACACACGAAAGTCATCTCTTCTGAATCACGTCTTCCCAGTGCTTAAAGCGCCGCTTACTCAACTGCAGGGTGAAATCTTTCTATTCAGAGCCACAGAAAAGGTGATGTACAACAACTCCAAGAAAAGTGCAGGGTCTAACATCATCCTTTTGTAGGTGTGCTTTTTAAATCTCACTCAAGTTTTTGACTCAAATCAGTCAGGAGGAATTGCGAAACACTCATCAAATTTGTCTGTCCACTGAAAATCATTGCCATCTTATGTTTGTTTCATGACATCACGCAAGCCATTCTAGTGACCAATGGTGTTCACGAGAGTCAATCAGTGTGAAGTCAAAAAAGGCTGCGTCTTTGCCTCAACGGTTTTCTCAATCTTTCTCATTGCACCTCACCTCCAAAAATCCTCTTGCAGAAGAGGAACTGATTTTTAGAACTAATGAGAAAACTTCAGCAACACTACATTCCTGAACCCAGCTCACATTCTACAAAAGTCCGCTAGGAAACCCCTTCCCTGCTGCGACGACTTCCCTCTGTAAAGGATCATGGCGAGGCGCTGGAATATAGAAACATAGAAACATAGAAATTAGGTGCAGGAGTAGGCCATTCGGCCCTTCGAGCCTGCACCGCCATTCAATATGATCATGGCTGATCATCCAACTCAGTATCCCGTACCTGCCTTCTCTCCATACCCTCTGATCCCCTTAGCCACCAGGGCCACATCTAACTCCCTCTTAAATATAGCCAATGAACTGGCCTCGACTACCCTCTGTGGCAGGGAGTTCCAGAGATTCACCACTCTCTGTGTGAAAAAAGTTCTTCTCATCTTGGTTTTAAAGGATTTCCCCCTTATCCTTAAGCTGTGACCCCTTGTCCTGGACTTCCCCAACATCAGGAGCAATCTTCCTGCATGTAGCCTGTCCAACCCCTTAAGAATTTTGTAAGTTTCTATAAGATCCCCTCTCAATCTCCTAAATTCTAGAGAATATATGGATCACTTACCATATTTCAGGAGCTATTTCTCTGTGAATGCAGACATCAATGGTGAAATTTATGTTCTTGCTGCTCCTTCCCCTGACCGAAGAAGAATAGAGTTCTCTGTCCGTGCCTTTCACCCCACCAGCCTCCATTTCCGCCATCTTTAATGTAATTCCATCACGTCGCATCTTCCCACCCCACTCCTTTCTGCTTTCCTTTCAATATTGGTAAACCCTTCCCCATTTCATTGGAAAACACCAATATTTTTAAATTTTAAATTATTATTTAAAAGCTTGAAGTTTTTGGAGCCTGTTTCGAGTTGAACAAATTTGCTGTTAGCAGGTAATGTTTCACACAGGATACAGTGTAAGATATAACAGACATTTTTGGAATGTTTTAAAATTCTGATATTAAAGATGAACTTAGTATTTGTTTGTCAGTTGTTATGGCTAAAATGGATAACATCTTGCTAAATATTGAAATATCAAATTGGGGAAAAATTGCCAAGCAACCCGTGTTGAATATAGGATATTTTCAAGATATGTTCTGTGAATAAAGTACATTCATATTTCTATCAGCGGAATCGTAATGTTTGAAAACAGATGCTGTTGACTCTGGCAGCCAAATTCATGTTCATCTTGGATTAGTTGGGCAATAACTGCCTTCCTGCTCATTGAAAGACTGCTTGTTAAAATTGGACATTTTCAATTAAGTAAGCTGCAGGTTAAACAAACATGGGAAAACCAATGCATAGTTACAGTATGGGCTGACAATTTCCAGCTTCATGTTGATAGGTTTGAGAAAGGGGATTGTCTGTATACCTTTATCAAGATTTTGATTTACTACGATTTTCCTTCATATAACTTCATTAGTGCAACATCTTTGTAATACCAATGTGGCTGAAGTTATATATGATTTTTTTCGCACAATAGAAGCAACCCACACTAAAATAGCAACCTTCCTTAACTGTTTTTTTATGATTCAAAAGAAATGTGGATTATTATGATTTTAAATGGCATTTTATTCTGCCTCTTCTCCACAATATTACTAGTCTTGTTTCCATAGTCATGATTTAGAAATAGGAAAAGTTAAACAGCTATCCATACATAATTAGCCATCTGATGCATTAGAGACACAAGGAACTACAGATGTATGAATCTTGAATAAAACACAAAGTGCTGGAGTATCTCAGTGGGCCAGGCAGCATCTGTGGAGGGAATGAATCGTAGGGGGTTTCTGGTTGGTTATCATTTTTCTGGTTATTTTTCCATGGACCTCCTGAGGGTTTCTAGCATTCTCTATTTTTATTTCAGATTTCCAACATCTACAGTTTTAGATTTTCAAGTTTTGAAAAGCCAGCTGATGCCACATTTCAGTTTCCTTTCAAACCCTTGATAACATGTGTCCAAATGGCCATACTTGCCTTTTTATGTCATTAAAAGTTGTCACGATAGTTTACATTTCATATAAACCTTTATTCACTTCACCATGAAAGTATAGAGAACCTGTTGTAGTACTGGGAACAAAGTCCTTATCGAAGCATTATGGTTGAAATTCTTGAAGCATTAAGATGTGATGAGCCTTGAAAAGATGTCTAATGGCAGGTTGAAATACCGCAAACCCTTGTTTTTATGGAACTCTTCATAACGGATTTTGGTTATAATGAAATAAATTAATTGAATGTTTTTAGGTCGAGTAGGATTCTGTAAATGGAGGAAATACATAGAATTAATGCCAGTGACCTAAATGCATTGTCCTTTATGTCTCTATCACCTTTTATGGCTGGCCATCAACTGTGTATTTTGAAATAAAATAGCACATTAATAATATCTGGATACTTACTTGGGCATTCATCCATGTGCTTTCTTTGAAGTCCCCACTCTTCACAAAAAAACAAATAATATGCACACTTGAGTGGTTTAGGTGCTATATTTGATGTTTTTTTATAACTGAAAATCGAAACCTTTCATGGATTGGATAGCAAAGATTGATGTACTTAACTCCACCAGAGGGCACTCCTGTTAGCAAACCTTCCACAAATTGTCCCCATGTTGCAATAGGGTTCCAGCAAGTAAGAATTTCATAGTTGTTATCCCAGTGCACATGACAACTAAACATGTGAATTCTCTGACTTAGTTTCTTTCTTGTGAATTAAAAACATAGAAAATAGTTGCAAGAGGAGGCCATTCGGCCCTTTGAGCCAGCACCGCCATTCATTGTGATCATAGCTTGAAAAGATGTCTAATGGAAGGTTGATTCATTGTTTATAACTCTTATAAACTTATATTCGTTGTTTATAACTCTTAAGTTCGCAAGTTGGAAATGTGGCTGTGAACCGAGTTCCCACAAGGAAGAGGATGCCTGCAGCCCCACACCAACTGGCAAAATGCATGTTATGGTCTCCCGATGGTTGGTTGTATATATGGGGTATATGTAGATAAGCGATCATAAACTGGAGAGGACATGTATTGCAAATCTAATATGTGAGATTTTATTTAATCCTGTTTTTGCCAAGTGAAACTTTTTCTCCAGTTAAGCTGTATTTAGTGAACTTAATCCTTATCCCTATAAGTGTATACTTATCCCTATATTTAGATTCACGAAGGTATGTGGATAAGTGTGAGAGGTTTGGACTGAGCAGATAAAAAAAACTGATGGGTGAGGTGGGAAGTAAGTTGCCGGGCAGAGGTTGCTGTGAGAATGAGAATTGTATTTCAGGTGTAAGTGATTGAAGCAATGAGATAGTTCATTTAAAATTCACACAGGTAGTTGCAGGAAAGTGAAATGAAAGGATGAGGGCAAGGATATGGGATTAGGATTGTGGTAATAAGAGAATTAAACATGAGGATGGATGAATTAGGCTCGTGACCTTTTCCAATATTAGAGTTTCTATGTATTAACTTCTATGTAATTAATTCTGGTGCAAGGGTGGAGTAGTGTTCTTTTAAAACCATAAAATCTAATCATCAGTTTTAAGACAAATCATTTGAATTTTTTTATGAGCCAATGAATTCTAGCTAAGAAAAGCAATTTCAGTGCCTATCTTTGATACAGAAGGGCAAAGCATTGTGATTGGCTTTCTTGACCTTATTAAATGTGATTAATATTAAATGGTTAAACTCCCTCCTTCCGCTGTGAATGAAGCACTTTCCAATCTCTGGGGTGTACTTGCAAAGTTGTATATAAGACACTTTTAATATTTAATGAAATGCTGGAAGGAACAGACATATTGAAATCCTCCTTTTTAATACTGTAGAAACGAGGAAATGCAGATGCGTTTACAAAAATAAACCCACAAAGTGCAGGAGTATCTCAGCGGGTCAGGCAGCATCTCTTGACGAAGCGTCCCAACCCGAAACATCACCTATCCATGTTCTCCAGAGATGTTGCATGACCGTCTGAATTGCTTGAACACTTTGAGTCTATTGTTATATCGACTAACAAATCTTTGTGACGTTATTCATGGTGTATTGTATCTAAATATGGAAACATTAACCAATGTTAAGTTTAAAAAAAAATTCTTAAGTAAACAGTCAAAGAATTTGGTCGCCAGTCTGAATTAGTTGAAAGACCTAATTATTATTTAGAATGATAATCAGAATCCCAGTTCTGTTTATTTGGAGGCTTTAGACTATTTTTTGGTATTTTATTTTACTCCAGAATTTTTCTGTATATTGATGGTAACTGTTCAGAGAATTTTTTCATAGCAGAGAGAAATGTTTAAGAGAATGTGAACCATGGAAAGTATCTAAATAGATCATTTAGTCGTAGTTGGAGTTATAAACAGGCCCTTCGGCCCACTTGCCCACACCGGCCTACATGTTCCAGCTACACCAGTCCCACCTGCCCACGTTTTGGTCCATATTTCCCCAAACCTTCCCTATCCCTGTATTTTTCTAACTGTTTCTGAAACATTGGGATAGTCCCAGCCTCAACTATATGCTCTGGAAGCCAGTTCCATACATCCACCACCCTATGTGTGAAAAAGTTACTCCTTAGATTCTGAATAAATCTTTTCCCCTTCCCATTAACCCAATGTGCTCTGGTCCTCGATTCACATACTCTGGGCAAGAGACTGTGCATCTACCCGATCTATTCCTCTTATGAGTTTATGTTCACCTCTATAAGATCACCCCTCATCCTCCTGTGCTCCAAGGAATAGAGTCTCAGCCTACTTAACCTCTCCCTATGGTGCAGACCCTCTAGTGCCACCTTTAAGAGGGCATCAATAATAGAAACATAGAAACATAGAAATTAGGTGCAGGAGTAGGCCATTCGGCCCTTCGAGCCTGCACCGCCATTCAATATGATCATGGCTGATCATCCAACTCAGTATCCCGTACCTGCCTTTTCTCCATACCCTCTGATCCCCTTAGCCACAAGGGCCACATCTAACTCCCTCTTAAATATAGCCAATGAACTGGCCTCGACTACCCTCTGTGGCAGGGAGTTCCAGAGATTCACCACTCTCTGTGTGAAAAAAGTTCTTCTCATCTCGGTTTTAAAGGATTTCCCCCTTATCCTTAAGCTGTGACCCCTTGTCCTGGACTTCCCCAACATCGGGAGCAATCTTCCTGCATGTAGCCTGTCCAACCCCTTAAGAATTTTGTAAGTTTCTATAAGATCCCCTCTCAATCTCCTAAATTCTAGAGAGTATAAACCAAGTCTATCCAGTCTTTCTTCATAAGACAGTCCTGACATCCCAGGAATCAGTCTGGTGAACCTTCTCTGCACTCCCTCTATGGCAATAATGTCCTTCCTCAGATTTGGAATACCCAAGAACAGTAGAGTGATGTGCCTCAAAGACCAGTAGACTAACGTATGTGGTGATGAAGTGTTTTGAGAGGGTGGTTATGAGGCATATCAACTACTACAAAAACAGGAAAGCAGACTATTATCTAAATGGTGGCCGACTAGGAAAAGGGGAGATGCAGCGAGACCTGGGTGTCATGGTACACCAGTCATTGAAAGTGGGCATGCAGGTGCAGCAGGCAGTGAAGAAAGCGAATGGTATGTTAGCTTTCATAGCAAAAGGATTTGAGTATAGGAGCAGGGAGGTTCTACTGCAGTTGTACAGGGTCTTGGTGAGACCACACCTGGAGTATTGCGTACAGTTTTGGTCTCCAAATCTGAGGAAGGACATTATTGCCATAGAGGGAGTGCAGAGAAGGTTCACCAGACTGATTCCTGGGATGTCAGGACTGTCTTATGAAGAAAGACTGGATAGACTTGGTTTATACTGTCTAGAATTTAGGAGATTGAGAGGGGATCTTATAGAAACTTACAAAATTCTTAAGGGGTTGGACAGGCTAGATGCAGGAAGATTGCTCCCGATGTTGGGGAAGTCCAGGACAAGGGGTCACAGCTTAAGGATAAGGGGGAAATCCTTTAAAACCGAGATGAGAAGAACTTTTTTCACACAGAGAGTGGTGAATTTCTGGAACTCCCTGCCACAGAGGGTAGTCGAGGCCAGTTCATTGGCTATATTTAAGAGGGAGTTAGATGTGGCCCTTGTGGCTAAGGGGATCAGAGGGTATGGAGAGAAGGCAGGTACGGGATACTGAGTTGGATGATCAGCCATGATCATATTGAATGGCGGTGCAGGCTCGAAGGGCCGAATGGCCTACTCCTGCACCTAATTTCTATGTTTCTATGTTTCTATGTTTCTACCTCAATAAGAACCCCGACCCACTACAGTTCACCTACCGTCACAATAGGTCCACGGAGGATGCGATCTCACTGGCTCTCCACTCCGCACTGGACCACTTGGACAATAAAAACACTTACGTCAGGCTGTTGTTTATAGACCATAGCTCGGCGTTCAATACCATCAAACCCTCCAAGCTGTTTACGGAACTCACGGAACTGAGTCTCTGCAATGTTCGAATTGGCAGAAATACTTCATCCTCAGTGATAATCAGTACGGGAGCACCTCAAGGCTGTGTGCATCGTGGCCTGGTTCGGCAACTTGAATGTCCAGGAGTGAAAAGACTGCACAAAGTTGTAAACACTGCTCAGGCCATCACTGGCTCTGACCTCCCCACCATCGAAGGGATCTATCGTAGTCACTGCCTCAATAAGGCAGCCAACCTCATCAAAGACCCACACCATCCTTGTCACACACTCATCTCACCACTGCCATCGGGAAGAAGGTACAGGAGCCTGAGAATTGTAACGTCCGGGATCAGGATCAGCTCCTTCCCTACTGCCATCAGGCTATTAAACACTACAACCTCATAAGCTATGAACTACAATAGATTATTATTATTATTGCACTGTTATTGTTTGCTCTTTTGTTTCTGAGTTTTTGTTATTATTATGATTACATATTCTGTTGGGCTACAGCAAGTAAGAATTTCATTGTTCTATCTGGGACATATGACAATAAAACACTCTTGACTTGGCATCCTCCTAAATGTTATCTGTACCCTTGACACAAAATGCTGGAGTTACTCAGCAGGACAGGCAGCTTCTCTGGAAAGAAGGAATGGGTAACATTTCGGGTCGAGACCCTTCATCAGATGAATGTCAGGGCAGAGGGAGATACATAGATAAAGAAGTGTAAGGTGTGAAACTAGGACAAAGGGAATGGAGATCAAGGAAAATGTAGAATTGTTAGCTTGGAGATAACAAAGCAAACAAATAAATTGTAGTCGGAGACAGTAAGACTGGTCGGAAAACTGGGAAAGGGGAGGGATGGAGAGAGGGAAAGCAAGGTGTCACTTGAAGTTAGAGAAGTCAATGTTCATACTGCTGGGGTGTAAGCTGCCTAAGCGAAATATGAGGTGCTGTTCTTCCAATTTGCGCTGGGCCTCACTTTGCTAATGGAGGAGGCCCAGGACAGAAAGGCCAGTGTGGAAATGGGAGGGGGAGTCAAAGTGTTTAGCAACCGGGACATCAGGTAGGTTTAGGCGGACTTAGCGGAGGTATTCAGTGAAATGATTGACGAGTCTGCGCTTGGTCTTTCTTTAAAAAATTTTAAATTAATTTTTCAAAAAAAAAAAAAAAAATTAATGATAAACATAATGGTGATATCGATACATAGGGATCAAGATTACATTAACAACAAGTATGAGTCCATTGTCAAGATACACATTGGGTATAGACCTCCCGGTCTCTATGTAAATATAGTTAAGTGTTTAAAAGAGAACGTATATATAAAAGCAAAAAGAAAAAGAGAGAAAAAAGAGGAAAACAAAGCCCCCTAAATTAAAATAAGCATAACAAAATCTGGGCTGCAAAGAATTTCAACAATTTAGGTCCCTGTCAAGTCCGTTCCACCGTATAAAGGTAAGAGAATTATTATAACGGTTGGAGAGGGAACAATTTATATTGTGTGAAAATATTGACTAAAGCTTCCCCAAGTCCTATCAAATTTAACCAAGGGTTCAACAATGTCACTCCTAATTTTTTCTAAATTTAAACATGATATCGTTTCAGAGTACCAATGGAGTGTGGTGGGAGGATTAGAGTCTTTCCATTTAAATAAAATAGATCTGGCAATTAATGTTCTAGTTCACTCTCTGATCAGAGGTAACTCTCGAGTTATTTATGATGGGGAATTCAGTAATGGTAATGCTGTTGAATGTCAGAGGACGATAGCTGCATTTTCTCTTCTTGTATGTTGTCATTACATTGCACTTGTGTAGCACAAACATAAGTTGCCACTTGTCAGCCTAAGCCTTGGTGTATTTGATTGTGGTCTGCTTCATTATCTGAGGAATCACGAATGGTGCTGAGTGTTGTGCAATGAATAGCAAACATCCTTCTTCTGACTTTAAAATTGAAGAAAGGTCAGATATATGTTCCAGTGTGTATTGGGTGAGGGGAGCATTCATTATATTTCACGAAGAATCGTCAAACATGGAAAAAATATTTTTATTTAATCTGACAGTTTCTGAAATCAGAATTCTCTGACCCAAGATACCAACACTGGGTAAATATGGACTGGACAATAGGAAAGTCTGGCAGTTCCACACGGAACTGCTTGCTTCTACCCTTGGAACAACTGGCAAGTTTGGGACTCCAGCATGAACATCCTTATAATTATAAAACTCTGAATTTGGATGTGTGTGTGTGTGTGTATTTATTTGTTTGTGTAAGATCACATCTACTCGAAGAAACGACGCGCTAACGGGAACATTTTTATATATTCCGGAGTCAAAAATCGGTTTACCTGAAAATGTCCTGCTTTATTTCTTGAGTAATTAATAAAAATATTCACAAATCCAATCAAAATTTGAATTCAAATGCCTGTGTTTTTCGCTGATGACGTGACAATGGATCTGCCTGCCTGGCTCGCGCTGCGACTGACGTCACCTCCCACCCCTCCCTCGTTGTTCAAAAGTCGACTGAACACCGATGATCATCGCTGAAGACTGCGGCACGCGCTGCGAGTGAAGAACGAGCAAGTCGGGCCCTGTATTAGAGGTCTCGGGTCCGTCTCGGCTCCCGTCCGTCAAAACCCCGTTGTCCAAGGATCATAGATCTTCTTGCTCGCGCTGCGAGTGACATCACCCCCTGACCACTCCCCCCCCCTTCTCGGGCCCTGTCTCCCAAAGATCATAGAGCGGAGCCTGCAACCTGGAGCTGGGAGAGAGGTTCGGGAACCAGCTCTCCCCTCTGACGATGCGTCCCCCCCTCCCCTTAAACTGTACTCTCCTCCCTCTCTATCCCCCTCACGCTCCCTCTCTGCCTCCCGTGCGGGCAACGGGTAGGGGACGGGTGCGCTCTGCAGCCGGGAGTGGGGGATTATTGCGTTCGGGAACCAGCCCTCCCCTGTGACGACGCGCCCCCACCCCTCAAACTCTACCCCCCTCCCTCTCTGCCACCTGCTCCCTCTCTGCCCCCCTCATGCTCACACTCTCCCCCCTCCCTCTCTGTGTCCCTCTCTATGCCTCTGTGTCCTTCTCTCTCTACCCCTTTCCCCCTCTAGCCGCACCTGCGAGTTGGGGGCTATACATGAGTGGATTGGGTAGGGAATGGGGTAAAAGGAGTGAATGAATAATATTAATATAATATCAGTGGGGGTGGTTGGTGTGTGTGTGTATGGGGGGGGGGGGGTGATTAGTGTGTGTGTGAGGGGTTGGTTAGTGTGTGTGTGACGTCCCAGGCCGCCCGCTCCCCCCCAGCAACTGCGCGTTGAGGGGACGGGACCCAACGGGTCCCACTTGGCCTAGTTGAATATTAAAATCCTTATAGTGCTAGCTAAACTGTGTGGATGATTTCTTGGCCAGGATCTGGAAATGTTATTTTTTGTTTGGTAACTTTCAAATGTTAATTTTGTTTGTTTCATTTTTGATTGTTTCTGCATGCTTCTGAATGTGAAGGGGGCATGGAAACTTCTTGACAGTTTTGATTGCTGGTAAAATTTGGGCAGGGCTTTGCTGGCTTTTAAATTGTGAATGTTGCAGTGGAATGTCATTCAAAACAGCTGGTTGAACTAGCAGTTTGTGGAATAATATTTTGTTGTATTTTATTTTCCAGGCAGTGCGGAGGAAGTAAGCAAAATGGAAAAATTAATGCTAGACTATGTGTCCATGGACCGAGAACTTGAGCAATTTATACACGTTGTAGAAGATGTCACAAATCAGGTAAAATATCAACTGCTTTGATGATACTTTTGCATTGCACCGACCTTGCACATAGCTCTGCCACATGGAGTCCTGGGTACAGTAGAATCTATTCTATTTTGCATTTTCTACCTAAATAGCTTTTTTTCTCGTTCCATTCTTATTTATCTATTCATGGCCAGAGAAATCCCCTGCAGTGGCCATGCTTACTCCAAGGCTACTTCCTTTGGAGTCACCCAAGGAGTTTATAAAATCGTGTTATACTTAAATTGCCCTCCATGTTACCTGCAAAGTATGGATCTGTACTCAAAAATGAATTAAATGGCTTAGATGGGGTTGAATGCCTTGACTGTATTTGGGAAAGATTTCTTGGGTAGTAGATACTAGAGTGGAAATGGAAAAAGATGATTGGAAAAAGTTGTTTGCAAGTAAAGGGACGCTTGGCATGTAAGAGGCTTTTTAAAAAGGTTAGCAAGAGTCCAAGGTCTGCATGTTTCTGGGGATTGTTGTAGAACAGAGGGACCTTGGAGTATAAAACATTCTTCTATGAAAGTAGTATCATAGGTGGACGGATTGGTGAAGGAGACCTACCATGCTGGCCTTCAGCAGTTAGGGTGTTGTGTATAAATGTTGGGATGTTATGTTGCAATTGTACAAGACATTGGTGAGGCTGCACTTGGAGTATTATGTTTACTTTGGTCACCCTGATATAGGAAAGATGCCATTGAGCTAGAATGACTGCAAAATAGATTTACGAGGATGTTGCCAGGACACAAGGAATTTAGTTATTGGGAGAGGTTGGGAAGACACAAGCATAGGAGGCTTGGAGGTGATCTTATAGAAGTGCATATAATTATGAGGGGCATAGATAGGATTGAATGCACAGAATCTTTTTTCCCAGGATTTGGGATTAAAGAACTGGAGAGCATAGGTTTAAAGTGAGAAGCAAAAGATTGATTGGGAATCTGAAGGGCAACTCGGATGTCATACAGAGATTGGTATTTATATGGAATGAGTTTCCAGAGAACATTTTTGGGACGGGTACAATAAAATTTAAAAGACATTTCAACATGGATAGGAAAAGTGTAAAAGGTATATGGGCCAAACGCAGGCAAATGGGTCTCGTGTAGATAGGGCATCTTGGTTGGCATGGATGAACTGAAACAAAGAGCCTGATTCCATGCTGGAGGACCTAGATGAAGTCGAGGGAGGAGGTGTGAATATATTTATAGGCATTCCACAGAGACGGTTCCCTCTGCAACTCTGGTTCACTCATCCCATCCCACTCCAGTCACCTCCTCCCCAGGGATTTTCCCCAGTAACTGCAGGAGGTCGCATCATCTGTTCTTATACCTCCACCCTTCCTCAAATCATATGTTGCCGGCCCTGAATTGTTCTGGCCTTCCTCGCATCCAGTTCCCCCCCCACCCCACCTCCATCTTTCAGTCTGGTTCTGACCCGAAAAGTCACCTATTTCTATTCTTCAGAGATGCTGCCTGACCCTCTAAGTTACTCCAGCATTTTGTGTATTTTTAAATAATTGGGTACAGATCATATTGGAATTATTGAGGTCTTGATAACTTACTTTGCCTTCCATTTTACCTTGTAACAAAGGACAACAGAATTACAGTTGTATAATTTTTAGCAGTGACTAATACGAACACATTCCCATTTCTTAATCACCAAATGAGAGAAAGAAAAACGAGATAAAACTTTCAGTTCAATAACCGATAGAGGAATGTCACCTGCTCATGTTAAATATTGCTTATGTAGACAACGTTAGATTTTAGCTTTGACACTTAATGTGTGGGCAAAATCTGTCTGACACAATCCCTGTAAAGCTTCAGCATTTCATCAACTGCTTTTTCACACCTTGTGATCCTTGAGCTTTATTTGAGGAAATTGTCTCTGCCACGTTTCTATTACAGACCCTGAGCCGCTTGCAATTTGCACAGTATCCATTTCACAATATTGCTGGACAAATTATCAATCAATCAACCTTTATTGTCATCTTGCAAAGCAACAGTTGTACAGTGCAAAATGAGAAGACGTTTGCCAGGGAATACTGGAGCATCGCACATAAAACTAAAACATTTCACACATAAAATAAAAACAATAAAAACAATCCTGTCCCTGATAAAACAGTACGAATAGTTAAAAAGTGCAGGTAAAAACAGCAACATTAAAATACAAGTAAAAACAGTCATAAAATGTCCAGGGCAGCTGATTTATTAAGTGGCCAGTGCCAGAGTTATTAAATTGTCAGTGCAAAAGCAGCAGAATCAGGTGGAGTGACTGTTTAGCAGCCTCAGAGCCTGTGGAAGGAAGCTGTTTAGCAGTCTGGTTGTCCGGGCTTTGATGCTAAGGTATCTCTTGCCTGATGGCAGGAGATCCAGATGTATGTGGAGGGGGTGCAGTCTGTCCTTAGCTATGCTCAGTGCTTTTATCAGGCAGCGGCTCAGGAACAGTTCTTGTACCGAGGGTAGGGAGACGCCAATGATCCTCTCTGCTCCCCTCACTATCCTCTGCAGAGACTTCCTGTCTGAGCAGTTACAGTTGGAGTACCACGTGTTCATGCAATACGTGAGTACAGACTCCACCGTGCCCCTGTAAAAAGTCCTGAGGTTGTTGGTGGGGAGTGTTATAATTTATGTCTCAATTTTTTTCTATTTAATGTTCACAGCTGGATTCAAAATTTTAAGTTCATTATGTTACTCTCACTAACTTGCAGATAACCACCAGGGGCGCCGGGGAGATGGCAGCCCAGCCGGCAGTCTGTTCGTTTTTTCTTTCTTTTGTTATTTTTAGTTTGTTAAAAGTTTTGTTTTAATGTTCTTCGGTTTGGGCGGGGGGGGGGATCGGGGGGAAACTTTTTTTCAAGTTCTTACCTTCCTGGAGATGTGATCAATTTTTGGATCACTTTCTCCGAGCTCTGCGGCCTAATATCGATAGCTGGAAGCCTCCTCAGACTGTCATGAGCCCCACCGTGGGCCGTGGACTTAACATCGGAGCGGATCCCTTGCCTGGGATTGCTCCCACCTTGACCACCATGGACTTACCAACAAGGGCTCGCAGTCTCGGGTGAGGCTAGTTGGGAGCTCCAACGTCACGGAAGGCTCGACCAGCCCCGACACGAGGTTCGATCGACCGGCGTGGGGGAGCTGACAACCTCCCGATGCAGGAGCTGAATGCCTCAACGCGTAGGGCCCGAATGCCGCCCGTTATGGGAGTCAAGATCATCCTGTGAACGGAGGGCTCGAGGCCCACGACCGAGGAAGAACAAAAGGAAGGACTTGAACTTTATTTCGCCTTCCATCATAGTGAGGAATGTGTAGGAGTACCTTTGTAACTGATGATTTATTATGCCAACTTACTAATCGTATCTCGTGCATAAGATTGACATTGTTTTAGTAATTCATATCATAGTAATCTTCCCGATCAGCAGAAAAGATTATTGGCTGCAACCTTCCCTCCATTGATGAACTGTACACTACAAGGGCCAGGAAGCGAGCGGGCAAGATCATCTCTGACCCCTCTCACCCTGGCCACAAACTCTTTGAATCACTTCCCTCTGGAAGGCAACTCCGGATTGTCAAAAGCTGCCACAGCTCGACATAAAAACAGTTTTTATCCACGAGTAGTTGCTCTACTCAACAGCCAAAAATCTGTAGCCTCCCTTTGATCTGGTATTTTGTTGGTTCACATGCTTGATCAATGGTTTTTTATCATTAATGTTTTATTATTATTAATGTTTAGTGTTTTCTGAGTCATTCATAACTGTCACTATGTCATGTTGTTACTTGTGGGCGGAGCACCAAGGCAAATTCCTTGTATGCGAATACTTGGCCAATAAACTTACTTATAACTACAATCACTGATATGATTTTTTATTGGAAATTTGTTTGAAGAATATATCCCAAATACTTATCACCTAACCTATATAAAGATAAATTTGAATTATGCTCCAACATATGGTGGGCTGTGGCACCCAAGGCATTTCAGCTATAGCGCTGAAGATGAGCTGCAGAACCAGCCACTCCGCTAGTCAAACTGTTCCAGTACTGTTTTGATGACAGGTCAGGAGTGTGGTGGAATAGATTCAAGCTGCCTCAATGGCTGCATCTCCATGAATATTCAGTATCTTACTGGAAGCGGATGCGGTAAAGTTAATGAATGCGGTGATAACTGTTGAGAAAGTACTTGAAATGCTGCTAAAAATCACCCGGTCTAAAAACATCCTCGGTTGCCAAGGAAAATTGATTGGAGACAGCAAAGTGGCTTGTCATAATCTTCCAATCCTTTGAAGATGCCGAATCGCTGCCAGGAGACTAGAAAATAGTAAATGTATTCAAAGCTAGGATGTAAGTGCATGCATGGCAACTAGTTGGTTTGTTTAACTTTGGTAATGAGGACATTTTTAGAAAGCGTTATTGGAGAACATAGTTAATAGCCTTTTGGAGGGCCAGCATAGATGTATTTAAGGTATTTTGCTGAACTGAACTGCAATTTCATTGGCTGTCCACTGCACTGGACCACTTGAACGATCAAAACACTTACATCAGAGTGAGGATAGACACAAAAAGATGGAGTAACTCAGCGGGACAGGCAGCATCTCTGGAGAGAAGGAATGGATGACATTTTGGGTCGAGACCCTTCTTGTCTCGACCCAAAACGTCACTCATTCCTTCTCGGCAGAGGTTGCCTGTCCCGCTGAGTTACTCCAGCTCTTTGTGTGTATCTTCGGATTAACCCAGCCTCTGCAATTCCTTCTTAGACACTCACATCAGACTGTTGTTCATTGACTGCAGCTCGGCATTCAATATCTCATCCCCTCCAAATTTGTTACCAAACTCATGGAGCCGGGTCTCTGCACATCCCTTTCCACAATCGATACGAATTGACAAGAACACTTCCTCCTCAATAACCATCTGCACAGATGCGCCACCAGGATGCGTGCTCAGTCCCTAGTTTATTCACTCCATACCCATGACTGTGCAGTCTGGCGCAGTTCCAACGCCATAGTTAAATTCACTGACGACAATACCGTTGTTGGATTAATTGCGGCTATTGACGAGTCAGAGAATAGGAAGGAGATCGATCATCTGATAGAAAGATATCAGAACCATAACCTTGCTCTCAACATTAGTAAAACCAAGCTGATTGTTAACTTTAGAAGAGGAAGGCCGAGGACCCACAAACCTATCGTAATCAATAGGTTAGCGGTGGGGAGTCAACAACTTCAATTTCCTGGGTGTGCATATATCTCAGCAGATCTGTCCTGTACCAAGCACATTGATGCAATCATAAATAAAGCCCATCAACACTTCCACTTCCTTAGAAGACCAAGGAGATTTGGTGTGTCAATAAATACTCTCTTGAACTCCTACAGGTGTAAGGTAGAGAGCATATTGACTGGTTATATCACAGCCTAGTTCGGCACCTCTAATGCCTAAGAACGAATGAGTTTACATAAACTGGTGGACACTGCCTGCTCCATCATGGTACTGAACTCCCCAAACACTCTTGACTTGTGTCGCTATTGTGTGGGATAGAACTAGTGTACGGGAGATTGCTGGTCAGCGTGGACACGATGGGCTGAAGGGCGTTTCCACGCTGTATCTTTAAATTAAACTAAAAACACTAAAACCAGAGGGAGTCTTAAGAAGGGCCTCTACTCAAAACATCACCCAATCTCTACCCAATATCCAGAGATGCTGGCTGCTCCATGGAGTTCCCCCGCACAATTAAAGCATGGAATAGTCTTCACCCTACCATAGTTACCCAACCAGACGCAACTAAATTTAAGGTAGCTCTTTTTTCCCAAGAACCTTTTTTTGCTTGAGTCCAAGTCAAGAGTTTAGAGAATTTTATTGTCATGTGTCCCAGATAGGACAATGAAATTCTTGCTTGCTGCACCCAAACAGAATATGCGACAGAATAGATTGGGTGAATCAAATTGGCAGGGGTGCTGAGGAAGAGGATTTCTTGGAATGTATGCGGGATAGTTTTCTAAACCAACATGTAGAGGAACCAACAAGAGAGCAGGCTATTCTAGACTGGGTATTGAGTAATGAGGAAGGGTTAGTTAGCAGTCTTGTTGTGCGTGCCCCCTTGGGCAAGAGTGACCATAATATGGTTGAGTTCTTCATTAGGATGGAGAGTGATATTGTTAATTCAGAAACAATGGTTCTGAACTTAAAGAAAGGTAACTTTGAGGGTATGAGACGTGAATTGGCCAAGATTGACTGGCAATTAATTCTTAAAGGGTTGACGGTGGATATGCAATGGAAGGCATTTAAAGACTGCATGGATGAACTACAAAAATTGTTCATCCCAGTTTGGCAAAAGAATAAATCAGGGAAGGTAGTGCATCCGTGGATAACAAGGGAAATCAGGGATAGTATCAAAGCAAAAGATGAAGCGTACAAACTAGCCAGAAAAAGCAGCCTATCAGAGGACTGGGAGAAATTCAGAGACCAGCAGAGGAGGACAAAGGGCTTAATTAGGAAAGGGAAAATAGATTATGAAAAAAAACTGGCAGGGAACATAAAAACTGACTGCAAAGGTTTTTCTAGATATGTGAAGAGAAAGAGATTAGTTAAAACAAATGTAGGTCCCTTGCAGTCAGAAACAGGTGAATTGATCATGGGGAACAAGGATATGGCGGACCAATTGAATAACTACTTTGGTTCCGTCTTCACTAAGGAAGACCTAAATAATCTGCCGGAAATAGCAGGGGACCGCGGGTCAAAGGAGATGGAGGAACTGAGTGAAATCCAGGTTAGTCGGGAAGTGGTGTTGGGTAAATTGAATGGATTAAAGGCCGATAAATCCCCAGGGCCAGATAGGCTGCATCCCAGAGTACTTAAGGAAGTAGCTCCAGAAATAGTGGATGCATTAGTGATAATTTTTCAAAACTCTTTAGATTCTGGAGTAGTTCCTGAGGATTGAAGGGTAGCTAATGTAACCCCACTTTTTAAAAAGGGAGAGAGAAAACGGGGAATTACAGACCAGTTAGTCTAACGTCGGTAGTGGGGAAACTGCTAGAGTCAGTTATTAAAGATGGGATAGCAGCACATTTGGAAAGTGGTGAAATCATTGGACAAAGTCAGCATGGATTTACGAAAGGTAAATCATGTCTGACGAATCTTATTGAATTTTTCGAGGATGTAACTAGTAGAGTGGATAGGGGAGAACCAGTGGATGTGTTGTATCTGGACTTTCAGAAGGCTTTCGACAAGGTCCCACATAAGAGATTAGTATACAAACTTAAAGCACACAGTATTGGGGGTTCAGTGTTGATGTGGATAGAGAACTGGCTGGCAAACAGGAAGCGAAGAGTAGGAGTAAACGGGTCCTTTTCACAATAATAATAATAATAATGGATGGGATTTATATAGCGCCTTTCTAATACTCAAGGCGCTTGGCAGGCAGTGACTAGTGGGGTACCGCAAGGCTCAGTGCTGGGACCCCAGCTATTTACAATATATATTAATGATTTGGACGAGGGAATTGAATGCAACATCTCCAAGTTTGCGGATGACACTAAGTTGGGGGGCAGTGTTAGCTGTGAGGAGGATGCTAGGAGGCTGTAAGGTGACTTGGATAGGCTGGGTGAGTGGGCAAATGTATGGCAGATGCAGTATAATGTGGATAAATGTGAGGTTATCCACTTTGGTGGCAAAAACAGGAAAGCAGACTGTTATCTAAATGGTGGCCGATTAGGAAAAGGGGAGATGAAACGAGACCTGGGTGTCATGGTACACCAGTCATTGAAAGTAGGCATGCTGGTGCAGCAGGCAGTGAAGAAAGCGAATGGTATGTTAGCATTCTTAGCAAAAGGATTTGAGTATAGGAGCAGGGAGGTTCTACTGCAGTTGTACAGGGTCTTGGTGAGACCACACCTGGAGCATTGCGTACAGTTTTGGTCTCCAAATCTGAGGAAGGACATTATTGCCATAGAGGGAGTGCAGAGAAGGTTCACCAGACTGATTCCTGGGATGTCAGGACTTTCATATGAAGAAAGACTGGATAGACTCGGCTTGTACTCTCTAGAATTTAGGAGATTGAGGGGGGATCTTATAGAAACTTACAAAATTCTTAAGGGGTTGGACAGGCTAGATGCAGGAAGATTGTTCCTGATGTTGGGGAAGTCCAGGACAAGGGGTCACAGCTTCAGGATAGAGGGGAAATCCTTTATTGTATTCTTGTACAGGTGCACAACCTTTTATCCGGAGTTCCGGAAACCGATAAACTCCGAAAACCGGCCATTTTCCCCAGGATGTCGTCTGCACACCAAAGCTCGCATTTGGCGCCAAACTTGACCCGAAACGACCCACGGTCAACCCAAGTCTGTACTACTGTAGCGGCTGCCTCCTCCCCGGAGACACTTAAACATCTGTAAATCATTGCTTAAATGTTAGTCAGTTAGTTTGGAGGGCTTTTATGTGAAGGGGGGGGGGGGGTGAAGGGGGAAACTTTAATTCTTAGTCCCCTACCTGGTCGGAGAGGCGGGGAGCGGTCAATGCCTCACCGGGTCGCCGTGCAGTAAGCTCCGGAGCGCTGCGGCCGCCGACTCCCAGCTGGGGCTGCGGGCGTCCGGCCGCGGGCGGCGCTGGTTGTAGCTCTGACCCCGGCAACTCTACCCCTGGCTGCGCGGCGCTCCAAATCCAGCGCGGCCCGCGGCCGGACGCCCGCAGACCCATCACCGCTGTGGCCGCCAACATGTTGTGTGTCGGCGGCCACAGCGCTCCGGAGCTTACCGCACGGCGACCCGGTAAGGCATTGCCCGCTCCCCGCTGGTATCCCAGCGCTGCGACGCCGCCGACTCCCAACATCGCGGAGCTGGGGCTGCGGGCGTCCGGCCACGGGCGGCGCTGGATTTGGAGCGCCATGCAGCCAGGGGTAGAGTTGCCGGGGTCGGAGCTCCAACCGGCGCCGCCCGAGGCCGGACGCCCGCAGCCCCCAGCTCCGCGATGTTGGGAGTCGGCGGCCACAACGCTCCGGGGCTTACTGCACGGCGACCCGGTAAGACATTGCCCGCTCCCCGCCTCTCCGACCAAGTAGGGGACTAAGAATTAAAGTTTCCCCCTTCACCCCCCCCCCCCACCCCACATAAAATCCCTCCAAACTAACTGACTAACATTTAAGCAATGATTTACAATGATTCCCCAGTCTCCAGGGAGGAGGCAGCCGCTCCAGACCTTTCAAGCCGCCCGCGCTACCTACCTAATCTACGCTAAAAATCTTCCATTCGGAAATCCGAAAAATTCCGAAATCCGACAAGTGTCTGGTCCCAAGGCTGTCGGATAAAAGGTTGTGCACCTGTATTGTATTGTATTCAAATTTATTGTCATTGTCTCAATTAGAGACAACAAAATGAATTTTCCTTACAGGCAGTATAATAAAAATAATAAATAATGAATAATAAAACATATTAAAAATAAAATTGAATTAAAAAATTCAATGGCAATGGCATCTTTAAGACAGAGATGAGAAAAACATTTTTCACACAGAGAGTGGTGAATCTCTGGAACTCTCTGCCACAGAAGGTAGTTGAGGCCAGTTCATTGGCTATATTTAAGAGGGAGTTAGACGTGGCCCTTGTGGCTAAAGGGATCAGGGGGTATGGAGAGAAGGCAGGTACGGGATACTGAGTTGGATGATCAGCCATGTTCATATTGAATGGCGGTGCAGGCTAGAAGGGCCGAATGGCCTACTCCTGCACCTATTTTCTATGTATCTATGTAAACAAAATACAGAACAGGAAATAAAAGTTCAGTGTGTCTATATACCATAGACCATATATATACACAATAAATAAACAGATAAAGTGCAATAGGCTGTTATTGTTCAGAGTTTTGAGTTTGGTAGTGGACCCTTCACCACCTCCAGTTTAAATTCCATTTGGAATATTTTTGGAGTAACTCGTGCTCCCTGAAGCAAGAGTTACTCCAGCTGCAGGGAGTGATTCTGCGTTGGTTTTCAGCGTTTGAGGCGAGGCAGCGACCGGACAGCAATGGCCAGATCTCCCACAATGCAAAGGGAGGGAGAAAGTGCCTGGCGCCGATCAGTTGCCGTGGCAGTGTGCATGTGCAGGGCGGCCGATGACGTGCCGGCGGATGAGGAGCGAGCGGAGACCCGGCCAAAGATCATAGAGCGGAGCCCGGTGGCCCGGACACGGATGGTTGGCGGAGACGGAGAGTGACAGAGAGGGATAGAGAGGGTGGCCCGCTCAGAGTTGAACGGCAAGTGTCCTGGGTGCTTGCCAAGCCGGGCAAAATGGCACTGCTTTTAGGTTGCCCGGCAGGACTTTAGATGGTCATTGGCACCCGGGCAACCATTAATTTCGAGCCCTGTGTAATTGGAACCCTGTGGTTTGAAAAGCATGGCAAAGATCGCTTGGTCGGTCAGATGCCAAACCATCAGGATTTCTCAATAGTATAATAGCAGATTTGACATTTAATGTATTCACTAGTCTGCAATACAAATACAACCTGGATATTGTTTTTATGCATTGTCAAAGAAGGCCAAATAGCCAAAATATTGAATTGATTACTTTGGGAGGATGAGGAGTTCATCCTTTAATAATTTTGAATTTGAGATTGTTGTGGAAAAGGTGGACGAGTCTAAAATGTACAATATATTCAGTTGAATACAAGAGGAAAATGGTGTCGTTATTTGCTGACCACTGATTTTGAATCCACGTGGTTTGTTAATTATTGCATCTACCATCTTTTCAATGGTATTTTGTTGCTGTATTACGTATGTCTAATTTTACCTATTTATAGATTTGGTCTAGTTTGCAGGACATTTGTGATATTTAGGTGCAAACCTAGCCTGAATCTCTTGAGATCTTTTAGCTAAATTTGGTAGTTGTAGCTGTGCAAGGCCGTTGTTTTGCTTGAAGGTTTTAGGTAATGAGCCAATACCTGGACATTTTGTATTTTTTACAAAATACATTTGCTATAAAGTATAGTATTTGGTGGAGAATGAATGCTGGCTGAATTCAAATTCTTTAAAACATATTTTTGAAATCTCATGAATGTTTCTTGTAACGACATTTCATTCAGACCGATAGGTCTGAATGACAAATAAAGGATCTAATTCTAAAAAATTCTAAAAAAAAAAAATTCTTAAGCCAAGACAGAGCTTAAAACATTTGATAACTAAAGACTAATCTTATGCCATGTAAATTGAATTTTCACGGTCTGCGTGACAATTTATCTCTCTCTCATACTTAAGAGTGCCGGTTGTGCTAACATTTGGTTGTATATTTGGAACAAGTCCTGTTCCCTGGTAATATAATCCAAATTCTAATATTAAACGATCAGAGAGCTGCATGTATGATCAGCTAATCCAGTAGCCAGCCACAATCTACTTAAGGACAAGGTTGGCTGAGGACAGAGCATTTAAAAATATCCAGTGTCTGATATTTTGTACACTTGCTCAGTGAGCTCAAAAGAAGTATGGCAACGTTCATTATAAAGCCATTGGAAATCTTGTCTTTATGTCGTATCAATCTTCTGTGCTTAAAAAAAGTTATTGCAAGTTCTTGTACAAGACATGAAAGTAGGGGGTGTAGAATTTAAAATCAAGTTTGGTTATATTTTAAAATGTGCACAGGAATTAAAGAATGAAAAGGTGTTGTGACTGGTTAATTTCTAGGTTAGTCAGAGGGATCAAAGCATTTAAGATGAGAAGCTTTCCACAAAGCAAATATTTTGTCGGTGCAATGAGCTACAAAGAGGCATTAATCCAAAAGATTAACACTCAGACTCCTTCCACCATTTCTTTTAGTTGAAAGTTTATGTTTTTCAGATCTGCTACATAGGACTCCTCAATTCCAAAGAATGGCACTCTCGCGTGATATTGCCTTTTCTACACACCACATTTATTTATGTAGATTTTGTACATTATATAACCACTGTATTCAATGAAATATTTTGTTTGGAAATAATGATAGCATCCTGCCTTGGTTACAAAACTGTAACTACTTTTTGATATACTGTTTATTTATTCATGTGTGTATATATTTATATCATGGTATATGGACACATTTATCTGTTTTGTAGTAAATGCCTACTATTTTTCTGTGTGCTTAAGCAAAGCAAGAATTTCATTGTCCTATACAGGGACACATGACAATAAACTCACTTGAACTCACTTGAACTTGAACTTGAACTTACTGAGAGGCTGCAACATATGCCACTGCCTATTGTTAGGTGTTGGTGCAAAGTGTAAACTGCGTTAATTCCTGTGGCACTGTTCCTCTAGCACTTTCACTGTCTATTGCTAATAATTAAATCTAATTTTCTAGATCAAGCAAGAACGACCAGAACGATTACCTGATATGAAGTTATTAGTAAATAAAAAGTTTAATGAAGTGCAAAATCTGAACAAAGACGAAGATCTACTCAAAACTGACATATATCGACACTTTAAAAGCCAGCTGAATGAGATGAAAAAGCAAGGTAAGTGTTATGGTTATTTCAAATACCAATATCTTTAACCTCATGTTGATGTCGCTGGGCCCATTCTTGTGCGGCTCCGCGGCGCCTTGTGGGAGCTTCGTCTCTGCGCCGCCAGGAGGCATTGCGGGACCTGCTTCTCTGCTGGTATGAACGGTATAACTAGTTTCATCGTCTCATCACTTGCAGTAATTGTTCTTCCTCAGTAATCTGATGTGCTTTTGATGCCATTCATTACAGTCCTGTGGATGTATGGTTACCCAATGGAGTGAGTTTTGTGTATTTTCAGACTTGAGAAGATGCAGATTTATGGTTGTCTGGAAAAATGTCACTTTTTTTGGAGTGTAGGAAAAAAGGACATAACAATTACCAAATGACAAAATACCATGATTAATTTTGCTGTTTTGAGTGCATCATTTCTTAATTTCCAATTCCATGTTCTTCTATGGATGATTGCATTAAAAAAAAAACACTATAATATCCATATTGATGAACTACAGTCGATTTCTTTTGAAATAGTTCATTAAAAGTTTTATTTTTGTCTTCAATTGCAACAACTTATGGCTTACCATAATTTAAGAAAAATGGCAAATTAGGTGAGAGGTTGGATGGCGTATGTCAATTGTTGGTCATTGAACAGAATTTCCTGAGTTTAGTGGAATGGGATTAGAAGCACAGCAACCTTTTCTCTTGATGAAAGTCCATTTGTGGAAAAAGATTGAACAAGGAGTAAAAAAAGTTGGCTCGCTGTTGCATTTTTTTAAGGATCCTTCGTGGACTGTAACATGCTGCAAATGAAATATTACTTGACAACTTGATTAATGTTTTCATTAGTTATTACATTTTGCTTTGAATGCAACAGAATTGTTTTAAGTGAATATTTGACGATAAATTGTATGTTTTTTGGTGTTTTGGGCCATGGTGTTTTTATAAATAACTAGACCAAGTGGGACCCGTTAGGCCCCGTCTCCCAATGCAGCAGGGAGGGGGTCAACGCTCATCCCGGAGACAGGCGTCCCCCGGAGCCAATCACCCCCCCTCCCCCCACACTAGGAAAATAATGGAATTTATGGAGGGGGCGGGGGTGCGGGTGGGTCGGTATGCGGGGGGGGGCGGGGTCAGGGGGTGGAGGTGCTGGGAGTGGCGGGCGGGGGCGGGAGAGGGGGGTTGGGAGCGGGAGGGGCGGGGTGTAGACGGGGGAATGAGGTTGTGGGAGGGGGAGAGGTGTGTGTGGGGGAGGTGGGTGTGTGAGGGAGGGAAGTGTGGTGTGCGTGGGGGGAGGGGTGTATGTGTGCGTGGGGGGGAGGGCGGTGTGTGGGAGGAAAGGGGGGCTGTGTGTGTGTGGGGGGAGGGGGGTGTGTGTGGGAGGGAAGAGGGGTGAGATTGGGCGGGGAGGGGTGACTGGGCGGGGGGGTGTGGGGGGAAGGGAGCGCGTGTGGGGAGGGGGAGCAGGGTGTGTGGGCGGGGGTGTGGGGGTGAGTGTGGGCGGGGAGGTGGAGGGGGGTGAGTGTGGGCAGGGGGGTTGGGGTGGAGGGGGGAGTTAGGTGTGGGGGGGGGAGAAAAGACAGGAAAAGTCATGGGGGAGAGGGGGGTATCACAGGGGATGGGGGCAGGAGCCAGCGAATGGGACCAGAGGGGAAGGGCTGGAGCTGGGGGGCTATTTCAGGGAATTTGGTGGCGGGATTTTGGAAATCGTGCAAAAAAGGCAATTTGAAAATAGACGTTTATGAGGAAAAATAACTAAGTGCTAAGGAACAAGTGCTACATTGCCCTGCTTATTTAATGGTCATAGAGTCATCCAGCACGGAAACATGTCCTTGGTCCGATTCGTCCATGTTAATCAAGATGTCCCATCTAAGCTCGTCGCATTTGCCCATGTTTGGCCCATATCCCTCTAACTTTAAATAATGTTCATGTACTTGAAATGTTTTGTTGGAGATGAGAACAATGACTGTCACATGTTGTTAGTTTTCGGTAACAATTGGAAAATTATCAGTTTTCCAAAAAACAGATGATTTGCTTGGAATCTAATTTTTCATGGTATATTACAATATTTAGTTTACAATTCCTAAGCATAGTACACCAGAATCTCAATTTTCCATTCGTTTTTCTCCCCCCTCTTCCTCTGAAGTTCTCAAGGGCCTATTCTTTATATTTGGATTACTCCATTTCTCATAATAGGCTTTCATCAGCTGACTTTTGAAGTTTTTACTACTTCAAGTCTATATTTTGGGTAATTCCAGAGCGAGCAGAATTGTTAATTATGGCAAATGTTCTTTTACCGACTGCAATTACAATTGTAATATGTAACATGCTCATATTGTTGGTGATTATTTTTCTAAAAGGACTTTCCTTGACAGAACTGTTAGAAAATACATTGTAATGACAACAAGTGAAAGGATGGCTCATTGCTATCTTAATGATTTAATAAAAAATGATTATGGATGCTATACTACGTGATGCTATGTGCTTCCTCTTTACAAAGATATATTTTGGAATGATGTCTTCTCAATTCCAGATTCTAGTCCCTGGTATAAGTTTGTAGATGTAATCCTCATCCATAAAATGCACCAACACATTGTAACACATCCTCAACCCTATCCCCCAAATTAATTGTGGCCCTTGTTCAAGGTGAATCTGTAGATGTGTAGCTTTGTGTTCCAATATTAAAATTATGGATTATGTGGCACATCTGTTCTAGGCAAGAATATCCATCATTTGCACTAAAGTTCACTTCATTTGCTTGGCTTCCCTTCTTAGTGAAGTTCTCTTCCATGCCTTGTTACCTCTTGTCTTTAAAACTGTAGCCCTAATAAATTTCCTTTAGTTCTGAGTTTTCATATTTTATGGGAATAAAATTAGCAAAATAGAGTGGATTAAGGAAAGCAATCAATTTTGCTAGTAATTGGTGCCAAATCTGATTTAGTATTCCTGTGATAGCAACAGGTTGCGGTTGTATAGTGCCTTAAAATGTTCTGAAATGCTTCATGGCAGAGGAAGATGATTTTCCATGTATTTGGCAAAGCTTTAAGGGGGATGGCTAAAAAGTGTGGATGTTCTGTATGAGAAATCTATCATCTTAACATATCATGCCGAACTGTTTCCATTCATCTATTTGCTTTTTACTGAGAGATTAAAGAAGACGGGCAAAGGTAATAAAAATCAAGTTTGCGTCACCAGAGGGTGCCATTGTTACAACTGTGGATCCTACTGTTCTATAAATATAAATGCAATCTCCATAAGAAGCATGATCAGTGTTCTCAAGGGAAGGTTTGCTAATGCATTTGAATTTTGGATGTTCAAGAACTTGAGTTTTAGAAGGGAGAGAGTCAACAATAAATATGGAATCCAGGGAATTAGTGAGGTTGGTAGCCAGCGACAACTATGAATATTGGCAGTGCTACTGATAAATACATCAATGAGGTAAAGAACTCAGATAAAATGAGGACAGATAAAATAAGGACCGTGTAATTAATATTGAAACAGCTTCCCAGTGTCCATTCTGATATAACCACTGTAAGGAAATGTAAGCTGGTTTCAAAGATTCAGATCAATGAATGAACATTTTTAGAGTACAACAACTATATTAAAACGAAGTACATGAAAATTATAAATAAAGCAACAAGTCTCACGCTCCTCTGCACATCCGAGACTCCCTGTTCCTCTCCAAGGGTGGTCGTTCTCTCTCTCCCCGAAGGTAAATTTCTCTCTGTTGAAGCATGCACGTATATAACTTTCTCTCTTAAGAATAACAAAACTAACTATTCTCCTTTGTGCCATAATAACATGAGTTATTAGTGCTATCAAATGCTGAGCTAGTCTCGGATGTATCTTGGAGGGCAAAAGCTTACCTTAGTGATATCGCAGGTGATCTCATGATTTACTGGTCTCTCTAAGTTTCTGGAGAGCTTGTTTACTACTTTTACAACAGTTTAGTAACTTCTGCAGTTGTACAGGGCCCTAGTGAGACCACACCTGGAGTATTGTGTGCAGTTTTGGTCTTCAAACTTGAGGATGGACATTCTTGCTATTGAGGGAGTGCAGCGTAGATTCACAAGGTTAATACGGGATGGCGGGACTGTCATATGTTGATAGAATGGAGTGGCTGGGCTTGTATACTCGTATGGGCTTGTATACTTGTATGGGCTTGTATACTTGTATGGGCTTGAATTTAGAAGGATGAGAGGGGGCCTTATAGAAACATATAAAATTATTAAGGGATTGGACACTCTAGAGGCAGGAAACATGTTTCTGATGTTAGGGGAATCCAGAAACAGGGGCCACAGTTTAAGAATAAGGGATAGGCCATTTAGAACGTTGATGACGAAAAACATTTTCACCCTGAGAGTTGTGAATCTGTGGAATTCTCTGCCCCAGAAGGCAGTGAAGGCCAATTCTCTGGATGCTTTCAAGTGAGAGTTAGATAGAGCTCTTTAAGATAGCGGAGTCAGGGGATATGGCGAGAAGGCAGGGTACTGATTGTGGATGATCAGCCATGATCATATTGAATTGTGGTGCTGGCTCGAAGGGCCGAATGGCCTATCCCTGCACCTATTGTCTATCGTCTATTGTTTATTGTGCACTACTTTCATTTGTGCAACATCGTAAATGTAGAAAACATTCAAGAGTATTTTACGGAAATGTAATGAACTAAAAAATAGAGCTTGGTTAAAGAGATGTATTTCAAGGTTTTCTTTTTGGAGAGAGGGTGGCAAGATTTGGAGAGAAAATTCCATAATTGCTGGGAGGAGTCATTTGGTTAATGTGCTGATTGATAGCATGGTCAGGCAGCAAGATGAAGGTATAAAAGAGTAAAATTAAAGAGATGAGGAGTGGCAGTCAATTGATGCAGAAAGAATTGGGTTCTGTAAATGCGCCAGAGATTTGGGAAATCATCTTCCATCATTACCAATCAGCAAAGATGAGGTGCTCAAAGAGTCCAAAGGTTAAAGCTGGATTGTCTGTGGTGCAGTCACTGATTTGTATTCAGCCACACCCCTCTCTGCAAGTTAATTTCTGAGATTAAAGCTACTATTTAAATGCAAGTTTTATGGTACTTTTCTAAATAGCAATTTGATCTGCAACTTGGATACTGAGTTAATATGATTTTAACATTATTTAATTTGAAAATGCATCAAGGTTTCACATAATTTTATTTTGCAGTGAAGTTATTATAATGCAACAGGTGCTAGTTTGAGATGGGAATTGTTTTAGAGTGATGCAGGATTAATATTATTGAACGTATGCTTCATTCCGAGCTGTGTATGTACCATAGCTCAAATACAGAATCCTCTTGACAGCATGCAAATGCTGAGTAAGTTATTTGTGTTTGCAAAAGTCTGACTGGCATGATAGCTCTTTACTAACATTGTGGCATTTAAAATTGAGCTTTCAAAATTTTGTATGAAATTAAATACAGATATTCTGAATGTATGACGAAGGCAAAGTGTTGCTAGACCACCTCATCATATTATTTGCTAAAATGCAGTGCACAATGGATCCGATTATTCACTTACTCACTTCCTTTTTTATTACAGACTCAAGGTCCAGATAAAAGACAAGACATTACATAGAATAAATTGCATACAAAAGCACAATAAATTACATATAAAAGCACAGTAAATTACTTACATACAAAAGCACATTACATGGTTTAAGATCAATAATTTAAAAAAAGTAGGAATGTTACAAAATTTTGAGATTTAAAAAATCAAGCCTGTAATTTATCCCATCAGATTTCCATCACAAAGAGATGTGACTCAAAATGTCGACCATCCATTTCCCTCCATAGATGCTGCCTGACCCACAGTCCTCCAGCAGCTTTCCTTTTTTTGCTCTAGGTTGCACCACCTGCATCTATTGTGTCATCTCAACTTTGAAGTAGGTTAACTTTTCATGTGAGTGTAAGTCCTCGTCATCCACCCAGTGTATTACTGCTGACCAAAGATCTGGTATCTTTGCTGCTGACAGGACTATTGCACTCCTCAGGGGTTCCAGTGGGGGGCAGTAAAGTTCAGCAAAATTCCCAGCAGCTAAATAGTACAAAAGCAGCAAATCCATTCATTTGATGGGAATAAACATCTGATTAAGGAGATTGAGTAATAGGTGGTTTAACTTTAATTTGAAGTAATTCAATGTATTTATTTTTTTATGTTGGAGATTTTAAAAAAAATCTCTAAGTTTTGCCCTTTGATAAGCCTTGGAGCACACCTTTCCTGGTTGTCAAAGTAGTTCACTGTACAGTTAATTTTCTTCAGTCTCTCCGTCCCCCCCATCAGTGGAAGTGATAATTGGTGAAACTATTAAATATAATTTGAGCCAGTAAAAACAAGAAAATGGATCAAAAGATATTGTGCTATATAGGAAGCTTATTGCAGTAATAAAATGATTGGCTTTCTATTTGGTCATTGTGTGTTTTATTTTATTTCATGTCTGTCTGTCTTTTCCTACCGAACATGTGCCAAGTATTTATTCCAATTCACTCATGATGTAAGGAGATACAAATGTCCAAGTGGGTGTATTGTATCCTTCATCTTTCTATAGGGTATGTAGGAGTTAACAGTTTTGTAGTTTGCAACTAAATATTATCAGGATTGGCAGCTAATACAATGCATTCATATTTTTTAATCAAAATAATTCTAGGTTGTGGAATAGTCATTTATCTGAGCCAAGATTTTTTTTCTAATTTCAGAGTTTTTTGTTCTTGGTATTCTCTCATCTAACTCTCCATAACAATTAAATAAGCTGGCCTTAGGTTCCTTCCAAATGAAAAAGGATCTATGAATCGCATTGTTTTACTTTAATCCTCACCTTCCTATGGAAAGATCTTATTCCTCCACCTGGCAGCTCCCAGACATTTGTAGTTCAAATCTGAAAAGTAATTCTCACCACTCAAGTCTCCTGTTTTATGCCATTTTCCACACAAAGGGAAGATTTCACAATATTAATATAACCACTATAATGATCAACTTACAAAGAACAATTGAGACTAGATTTGGTTTCAGTTTAGGCTTATTATTGTCTCAAGTACACCAAGGTACAGTGAAAAACTTTGTTTTGCAAGCTGTCCAAACAGATCAGATGCTTGTATAGAAACATAGAAAATAGGTGCAGGAGTAGGCCATTCGGCTCTTCGAGCCTGCACCGTCATTCAATATGATCATGGCTGATCATCCAACTCAATATCCTGTACCTGCCTTCTCTCCATACCCCCTGATCCCTTTAGCCACAAGGGCCATATCTAACTCCCTCTTAAATATAGCCAATGAACTGGACTCAACTACATTCTGTGGCAGAGAATTCCAGAGATTCACCATGGTTATCATGGCTGCACTGCATTCACAATAATGCATGCTTCTGCAGCAGGAAGTTTGTTGTACCTTTGTTAATGACCAGTAACCCTTTTAAGGGGGGGGGGGGGTGTCATTGTTTGTCTGTCTTTTGGTTCTCTTAGAGGTTCGTGTGTAGTGTGCTGACCTTGCCTCCATTATATATAATACACTTGTTTCAGAAACACTGAATATTTAGTTCAGTAAGGTTCCTGAGTTCATTATTTTAACTGGCAGCTCTTCATTGGCTCCTCCTGATATGTTGAATCACTGCATGTGGAACATCAGCTCTGGCAACACTATACTAAGCTTGCATTGCTGACGTTCATTTGTTAATTAAAAGTATCTCCTATTCAGGATGTCGAAATCTATTTGTTATGCATTTTTTTTTGTGTTATGCCAACAGTAGTGATCTTGTTGCTGACCTACTGTTTTCTGGGTGACACGGGAAGATGAAATAGTAATGAACTTTAGTTATTAAGAGTCTTTGTGTACCTTGGCAAGTTTGACATATTTTCAATGATATGTTGGCAATGTGATGGTTTTGAAAGCCATTAACCTTGAGTTGTTCTGGCATCTGTCCACTGCTGAATAAGAATATTGCACTGAGTAAAGCTGGCTT